>NC_056746.1:424009168-424302797 GCF_019279795.1 Protopterus annectens
AAAGAACTAAAACTGGATACTTCTGTTGCCTAGTCTGACTCTGATGTACCTGCTGAGGAACCTACTGTATGTCTGAGCTATGGAGAGGCACCTGCTACTGTGACCCAACTGGACTTCCATTATGGTGCGTATTCTGTGGCAGTCAGATTATCTTGGATGTGCAAGCGAAAGGGGAACCCAGGATGACTTTTGGAAGGACATGATGCACCAGTCGTGCTCACTTATCGAGGATTATCAAGATTCCGCAACATCTTGCTTTTAGTGCAGATCCTCTGTTGAGGAAGCAAAAAAACTCTCCCCTCAGCTGATGTCCCAGGAGAAGAATGGCTTTATTTCTCTCAGGGCTTGTAGAAAGATCTTTTGTCTTTGAAACCTTTTTCGATGTTCTTCGTGTTTCACTGTTGCAGTCATTACATTTGGGTAATCTGCTGGCAGGTTGCCCTCAGTCGGCCTGAAAAACAAAGTCTTGGGTCCTGCGTTGGTTGCGGTCTCCTCTTCCATGACACCATTTTATTCGGTCTTTCTTGCCGCGTGGTGCCCGAAGCAGAAGCAGTTAGCAAGTGCTGGTCGGCTGACTACTGAAATTTTCGTATTCGAGTTTCAGAACCGAAGTCTTCAAACTAAAGCTAAGTACCCCGTTGGGGAAACTTTTTCTTGCTCCATACTGATGTCATTAAAAGTTAATAATTGCATTACTTGTGGGAAGCAAATACCACATAAGGATTTTCATTTGTACTGTATTCCTTTCCTAGGCCCAGATCACAATGTGCCTTGCTGTCTGTTTTGTGCTAGATTTTACCAACGCACTATTATGCATTGGTATATTTTTGCTTCTAAATATTTTGGTACAAGATTTAATTATCCTGAAATGTCTGTTAGCAATCCGACTACCGGAGTTCACAAAAAGACAGATCGTCTAGGTCCAAAACTGTCGAAGCTTCTCCTAAGCCAGTCACCAGTACTCGGGCGCTTTCGCAGCCCCTGATACCCAGTACGTTTGAATTGCAGGCCTCTACCGAGACCCATTCGGAGTCCGGTATGCCGCGAGATTATTGAACCCGCGGATGTCTCTCCCTTGGATGGGTCCAGAGCCGCTGAGCAGGCACCGGCTTCTGAGGATGTTTTCAGGCCTCAACATTTATATATTAAACAGATGCCAACCTTAAAAACAAGGTCAAAAACATCTGTCTAAAAAAATGACACGAGCCATGTGCTCAGGCCCCTATGCCTAAAAAATGACACAAGCCATGTGCTCAGGCCCCTATGCCTAAAAAGCAGATGATCAAAATGGCTGAGGATTTAATTACCTTGATCAGGGGTTCCCAACCCCCCCCTGCTAAGAGGCCTAGGCAAGGCACTGATTATGAATTTTCAGATCAGTTTTCTGTTTCTTCTGATTCTTCTTCTGATCAGGAATTTTCTATTCCACCCTATGAGGATTCTGATGCAGAGGAATCCATCCCATCTGCATCTCCTCCTGAGGATTACTCTTGGAGAGACTTTGCATACTTTAAGGGAACATTTTCACTGGGAGAGTCAGGACTTCTCTGAATCAAAAAAAGAGGCTTAGGGATTTCCTGCTTCCTCGGCATAGGCCTTTGGCAATACCTCCTGTATTAGACATTGATGTGTTTTTGGAATCAAGCATGGCTCCTGATTCCCTGCCTCTGGCTCCTAGTAAACCAGACAGATATTATAGAGTTTCGGACTCCCACAAATTTCTATTCAAAAGTCCTGCTGCTGATCCTGAGACTATTTCTCAGGGTCCTAAGGGTGTAAAGGCCTCTACAGCCAAAAATCCTACCCCCTCTGACAGTAATTCCAGAGCGCTGGATAGATGGGGAAAAAAGGTTTATACATCTGCAACCTTGGCAATCAGGGCCTTAAACTACCGGTTTCATATGCTTAAATATCAACAGCATGTCATGGGCTTACTGAAACAGAAAATGATTATTTCTGTGTGGAAAATAGTTTACAGGAATTATTGCATTCAGCCGAGCAGGTTGGAAAGCATACTTTGCAATGTGGTTTTGATTCCTTCGAGGCTTCTTGTAGGGCCGCTGTTACTGGATCTGTGATTAGAAGGCATGCCTGGCTCAAGGAGCAAAATCTGCCTGATCATGTTAAAGCTAAATTGTTGGATGCCCCTTTGCAGCATGATACTCTGGTAATAAGGCAGAAGAGGTTTTAAAGAAAATGGAAGACAAAGCTAAATCTATGCAAACTGTAAAAGATTTCTTGCAAGTGCAGCCACCCAGGTTTAGTAGACACTGGCCTACTAAAAATTGGTCCTTTCCTGTGTCCAACAGAGCCACTCAAGGCAAGTCCAGGCGCTCAAAAGGCTCCAGATACAAATCACTGGGTTCTTACAGGTCAAAGCAATGGGGTGCCTCCACCTCCAAATATGGAGGAAGCAAAGCACAATCCTGCAGTAAGCAGTCTCAATGACTTTCCTCTACCATCACCAAGCACTTACCTTTTGGCAGCCCCCTTGGGGGGGAAACTAGCACTTCATGCTCAAAATTGGCAGTTCATTACCCAGGACAAGTGGGTATTAAACATAGTATCCCAGGGGTACAGATTTAATTTCCATACTTTGCCAATTCCAAAAGGATGGCCAGATGTGCCACAACCAGTAGGAAGAAGCCCAGAAACAAGTCATGTCCCTCATGGATATGGGGGCTATTCAACCGGTACCAGAAAAGGAAAAAGGACAAGGTTTTTATTCAAGACTTTTCCTGGTACCCAGAAAAGACAATTCATGGTGTCCAGTGCTGGACTTGTCGATTTTGAACATTTTCCTGGACATTCCAAAATTCAAAATGCTGGCTTTACAACAGCTGCTGCCTATGCTAGGCAGGAATGCCCTGTTAGTAACTATAGACTTGAGGCATACCTGCATATCCCAATAAGGGAATCCCGCAGAAGATACCTCCGCTTCAAAGCAGGTTTTTTGCATTACCAATTCTCTGCACTGCCCTTTGGCTTACCTACTGCGCCCAGGGTCTTTACAAAGTGCCTGGCTCCAGTAATTGCATTCTGCAGACAAAAGCATTTAGATGTATCCTTATCTGGACGACTGTCTCATTCAAGTAGAGGATAAGGACACTCTTCAGCATCTGACGTTTGTAAAAAGGCTTCTAGTATGCCTAGGGTACACCATAAACGAAAATAAATCACAACTGGTACCCTCTCAAATTACATTCCTGGGTGCAAGCTTGAATACAACTGCCCAGATGGCTTACCTCACACCAGACAAGCAAAGGCAACTGACAACATACTTCAAACAGATGGCAACAAAAACCCAGTTATCTGCAAGACAAATTCTTCAGGCTATGGGATTCATGGCATCCTACATTCTGCCAATTCCATATGCGAGACTGCATATGAGGCTACTTCAGTGGTACCTAAAAAGTTTAGGAGTCAACATTCTTAGTCTGGAAACAATGATTCCTCTCATTCCCTGTCTATAACAGGAGTTTCTTTGGTGAGCAGAGACATGTCACCAAAACAAGGGACCGTCATTCACTCTACCCCCTGCCACCCAAACCCTAACTACAGACGCATCAGACTATGCTTGGGGGGCCCACCTGGCGGGGAGATGCATTCAGGACAAATGGAAGCCAAACCAAATGCATCTGCATATCAACCAGAAAGAGATGCTAGCTGTTAAGAATGCTCTGACAGCCTTCAAGGACTTGCTTCATCCAGGACAACTACTGATAGATGTCCATCTAAGTGTGGTGTTGTCCAACACCACAGTTGTGGTACATAAGCGGGGGGTACACATTCCTATCCCCTTTGCAGACTAGCCATGGCCTTGTGGAACACTGCCTTGTGGAACACAGCCTTGACTTACCAAATACATCTTCAAGCTCAGTTCCTGCCAGGAAAATAAAATACTCTGGCAGATGACCTAAGCAGAAATCTTATGGACCTGCACAAATGGAAACTGGATCCACAAATCTTCAGCATGTTAATACAGAATTGGGGAGCCCAGACATGGATCTATTTGCCTCTCCCCAAAATTATCAGTTGGACAAATTCTGCACAATAACTCCTCACAAAAAAGCATGGAAAGTGGATGCCCCATCCTTCTGCTGGAAAAACCTATCAGTCTATGCTTTTCCCCCTCTGCCTCTACTCTCCAAGATCTTACTAAGACAGGAAAAAAAATTATCTTAGTTGCTCTGGACTGGCCTCCCCAGCACTGGTGCCCACTTCTAAGGCATATGTCTCAACTTCTTCCATGGTACTTGCCTCAAATACCTCATCTACCCTCAGCAGAACAATCAAATTCTGCACACTCCGCTCCAAACTCTGAATCTTGCAGCATGGTTGATCAATTAATTATTCAAGCAACACCTCTCAGTAAATCTGTGATGGATGTCATTTTGGAAGCCAGAAGGCCTAGTACTAGAAAATCTTATGCTGATAAATGGAAGAGATTCTGTGCTTGGAACCAAGCACAAGGAACAGACACAGCAAAGCCCAATATTCCTCAGATTTTACAATATTTGACTGAGATGCTTGACCAAGGGCCTATTTTTTTCTTCAATAAAAATCCATGCCTCTGCCATCTCGGCTCATTTCAACACAGAGCCTCCCCTCTTTTCTCATCCTCTGATTAAACAGCATCTTAGAGGGGCCAGAAATTTAAGGTCTCCCAGAAAATTAACTCCTGCATGCTGGAAACTCACACTGCCTCCTTTTGAGCCAGAAGCTACTGCGGATATAAAATTTCTATCTTGGAAAACAGCTTTTCTCTTGTCAGTCACTTCAGCAAGAAGGGGTTCAGAACTACAAGCTCTCATGGTAGTGGAGCCTTTTATATTTTACCCGGACAGGGTGTCCCTCAGGACCAATCCTTTTATGTCTAAGGTGGTATCCAGTGTGGCTCTTAACCAGACCATTCACCTGCCCAAATCCACAGAACAAGGGGGAGCGGATTCTGCATTCATTGGACGTACACAGGCAACTAAAATTCTACTTAAACTGAACCAAATCTCTAAGAAGTCTGAGCAACTACTGGTAGCATTTGCTGCAGGGTCAGAGGGAAAAAGGCTACATCAAAGCATCCAATTTCTAAGTGGATAAGCCACTGCATTTGTTTCTGCTACTTGCACCATGGTAAACCTGTGCCCAAGGGGATCAGATCACATTCCACCAGGGCTGCCTCTACTTCAGCAGCTTTTCTCAGAGGGGCTCCAACCAAAGGCATTCTAGATACTGCTACTCATACCTTCACAAAGTATTATCATTTGCCTCTCTTCTCCAAATCCAGGGCAGGCTTTGCCACTGCAGTTCTGCAGGGCCTTATAGCCGCTCCTACTGTTTAGTTCCATCCTCCCATCCAGCAGATTACCCAAATGTAATGACTGCAACAGTGAAACACGAGCATAGTACAGTTGTGTACACTTACCATAAATGTAGATGTTAGTGTATTCACTGTTGCTGTCCGGGTTACCCCTTTCTATACCTTTTCTTTCCTTCACTATACTTAAAAGCCTTTGTGGTATTTGCTTTTAGTTGAAGGTAAAGTTTGTTTCTAAAAGTGCATTTATAGATTTACTTATATATATTTTTGCTCCCCATTTGGGGGACACATGGGGCAAGAAAAA
Organism: Protopterus annectens; assembly: GCF_019279795.1. Lineage (NCBI taxonomy): Eukaryota > Metazoa > Chordata > Ceratodontiformes > Protopteridae > Protopterus > Protopterus annectens. Next base: position 424,014,790 of record NC_056746.1, read on the forward strand.
CTGAATAAAATGACGTCTGCTGCATGTTTTATACCCCTGATTACCTGACGTCATGGAAGAGGAGACTGCAACCGACGCAGGACCCAAGACTTTTATTCAGACCGACTGAGGGCAACCTGCCAGCAGATTACCCAAATGTAATGACTGCAACAGTGAACACACTCTAACATCTACATTTATGGTAAGTGTACACAATTGTACTTTTCCTGTGCTTCTACCACTTCACCTTTGAATATGCATCATGCATCTTCATCAGAAAAGGAGGAATCTGATTCAGATGAGGACTAACTGACCTGTTCTTCCAAAATACACACTCCTAGACAATTGGCCTCCAATGTTGCATTATCAGCATATTCCTCACTAGAATAAATTTCCTTTGGGGAAAGTATTTCCAGAATAGTGCAGCACTTTGAGTGGTACACTAAATCTTAGCCATACAGAAAAGACATTACAAATTGTTGAAAGCCAGGGTCAGTCTTCTATGCATTCTGTCCTCTGAGCCTTTTTTGGAAGCCTTTGCAGCCACTTTTAATCCATATTCACAGCCTCCTGCACCTTGGAAGCCTGACAGGTTCTACACAGTGCCAGAAGACATGAAATTTCTGTACAAGAATAAAATATCAGACTCTGCAGTCATCTTTTCTCACAGATGGACCCACCAATCTGTGTCCAGCATGCTGCCAAATGATAACAGTAGGGCTATGGACAGGTGTGGCAAAATCTATACCTCTGGCATCCTGGCTTTCAGAGCTGTTAACTGCTGAGCTCTGATTACCAAGTATTTACTTTCTGTTCTAGGAAACCTTAATAAATGTCTGGCAGAACTTGAAGATTGTGATCATAAATCAGATTTTTAGCTTAATTGTGTCACACAGGTAGCCAGACACTCCCATTAAGTTCAGCTATGATGCTGCAGAGGCTTCCTTGTAGGGCTGTGGCCACAGGACTGACTATCTGCTAATTTGCTTAGCTTTGCTTTCAGTCTGTACCAGATATCAAGGTCAAGGGTTCTATACCTCCTTTTTGCTGAACTCTAGCTACCCATCTAAAACCACTACATTTACTTGTAGGCCTTTCAAAAGGGAAAATGAAGATTTTGAGAAGCCTCAGTAGGATTCCAAACCTGAAAAAAACACTTTCCAGACAAAACCCTCTTCAAACTACTGCTTTACCCTCCCACTTTGGTCCGTGCATTCCTCTCCATCTGTCCCTCCCCACATGGGTTAATTAGTTTGAGGATGACTTCAAACTGGGTTAGTCCTGTTCTGATGCCTAGGCCCCCACCATCATGACCTTACTTCTCAATACCCAGTTAACAAACTGGGTCAAATTAAGTGCAATACAATGCAGTATTATATTCAGTGGATGACATCTCCCCCCCCACCCCCACCCCAGCTTAAAGCACAAACATCCCACTTTAAATGAGGATATAGTTAAGACCTTGGATCAGGGATTAATTCCCCATCCGTTTATCATGTTGCTATTGTGGTCCAGATGTCCTGTTAGGCACACCTGATCACAAAAGTAATATCCTGATCCTGAAGTTATTGCTCCCTTATGTTATGTATTGATTTGGGATGTACCTCACTAGACATGTAAAAACTGGAAAGACTAGAGAGGTTCTAAACTTTAAGACTGGAAGCACTATCCATTATATTAAGTGTCCTACAGATTCCTTGGGGGAGGGGGGTGAACTGTGCCTTGCTTTCTTTGTCATTCGGGACCCATTCATCCAGGTTCTCTTCCCTCGAAATCAGTCTCTCTAGTATTGAGACCAGAGACCAAAATGTATGTTGGCCAATAAATTAAAGCATGGCAGGAAGAGATTTGTTCCACAGTGCCTTCCACACCTCAGAGAGACTTCTGTACAAATTTTAGGCAGTGTGCTAACTGTATTCTTTCATACGGGAGCTAAATGATTGGATGAACATTCATAAATTCACCCCTAGCTTCACTGGCATAGTTGCCTTTGAAAAAACAAGTTTTCAGGTTAGGTACTGGCAAGATGTAAATGACCCCTAGGATCTTGTACTTTAGGATCCTTTGAATCTTTTTCTTTGGCATCTAGTAACTGTTTTTCTACATTTTTATACTGTTTTTGATGGTATGCATACTTATTACTGGAGCTTACTAGATTGCATTAGGTTGTGATTGTTACCTGAACTAGCTTCACTAACAGGCTCTGGTGACTGAGATATTTTAATGGAATTTCTTTTCAGGCCATAACTGTCCCACTATGGAAGAACTTTAGATGTTTTTTGTGTTTCACTGTTGCAGTCATCACATTTGGGTTATCTGCTTGCAGTACCCCTCAGTCGTCCTGATTATCAAACTCTTGGGTCCTTTGTCGGTTGCGGTCTCATCTTCCATGACATCAGGTAGTCAGGGGTATAAAGCATGTAGCCGACGCCATTACATCAGTCTTTTCTTGCTGTGCAGTGCCTGAAGCAGAAGCAGTTGGCAAGTGCCAGTCGGCCAACTCCTGAAGTTTTCATTTTCGAGTTTCAGAACCGAAGTATTCAGCTAAGCTAAGTACCCCGTTGGGGAAACTTTCTTGCTCTAAAACTGATGTCAGTAAACTTTTACTGACATTTCCTATGGATAGCAAATACCTCAAAGATTTCCATTCTTACTGCATTCCTTTCATAGGCCCTGACCACGACGTACCTCGCTGTTGGTTTTGTGCCTTATTTAAACAACAAACTATTCGTTGTCAGTTTATGCTTATAAATATTTTGGTACTCTGTTCAATTATCCAGATATGGCTTTGGCAAGCCACCCAACTACCGACATTCCGAAAGAACGCAAAGATAGACCAGACCGCATAGGTCCAAAACTGCCGACACTTCTAAGCTAGTTGCCAGTTCGTCGGTACTCAGTGAGGCCTGATGCCCGCAACTTTAAATTCACAGGCCTCTACAGAGACCCATTTGGAGTCTGGTATCCCGCGAGATGCTTCAACTGTGGAACCTGCGGATGTCTCTACCTTGGATGGGTCATAAGCCGCTGTGCAGGCACCAGCTTTTGAGGGTGTATTCAGTCCTACAAACTTGCATATTAAACTGACGCCATCTTTTTCTTCAAGGCCTAAAACTCTGTCCATGCCTAGAAAACCGCCCAAACCGCATGGTCCGGCCTCTATGCCTAAAAAAAACAAATAAGAATGGCTGAAGACCTTATTCTAATCGGGGGAAGCCACCCTTCCCCCTCTGAGACCTAGGACTGAGTTTTCTTATGATTCTTCTGATCAGGATTCTGAAATTTCTCTTTACTCTGACCAGGATTTACCCTTGTCTAACTATGAGGATTCTGATGCAGAGGGGACTCTCTTCCCTCTGCTTCCCCTCCGGAGAATTTTTCTTTTGTTGAAACCTTGCATACTCTTAGGGAGCATTTTCACTGGAAAAGCCAGGATTACTCTCTCTAAAAAGAGGCCAAGGGATTTCTTATTTCTGCCCAACACAGGCCTTTAGCTATCCTCCCTGTACTGGACATTGTTGATGCCTATGAATGGAATCTAGCTTGGCCTCTGACTCTTTACCTCCTGCTCCCAGAAAACCTGATGGATATTACAGGGTTCCTGACTCTCAAGTTCCTCTCTAAAAATGCTACTGCGGATCCTGAGACCATTTTACAGGGACCCAAGGGCATTGAGGCTAATGCCAAAAATCCTACCCCCTCATAGATTCCAGGGCTCTGGATAGATGGAGTAAGAAGGTATACACTTCTGCAACCTTGGCCATTAGAGCCTTAAACTGCCAGTTTCATATGTTAAAGTATCAGCAGCATATTATTGGATTGCTTAAACAGAAAATGATTCCTGACTGTGCTGAAAATAGATTTACAGGATTTAATGCATTTGCCAAACAAGTTGGGAAACATACTTTGCAATGTGGTTTTGATTCACTAGAGGCATCTTGCAAGGCTGCTGTCACTGGGTCTGTACTTAGAAGGCATGCTTGGCTTAAGGAGCAATCTTTACCAGATCATGTTAAAGCTAAATTGCTGGATGCTCCCTTAAACCAAGACAGCCTGTTTGACAAAGCAGAAGTTCTTAAGATGGAGGAAAAAGCTAAATCTATGCAAACTGTTAGATTTCCTGCAAGTACGGCCTCCCAGATTTAGTAGGCTTTGGCCCTCTAAAAATTGGTCCTTTCCTGCCTCTTCCAGGCCTTCAGTCCAAACCTAGAACCAGCAGAACACCCAGGCTTCAGTCCCAAGATACTCACAGGGCTAAGCAGTGGGGGGCTCCCACTTCCAAAGCAGGGAGTGGTAAGACTCCCCCCTAAGGTAAACTGTCTCAGTGACTTGACTTTGTCTTCTAAGCCCTGCACAACTGACTTTCCTTTAGGGGGAAAGATTGCCATGCAGGCAAAAAAATTGGGAGCTCATTACCCAGGGCAAATGGGTTTTAAATATAGTTTCCCAAGGATACAGATTCCACTTCCACTCCTTACCCACCCCAAACGGCCAGATCTACCCCCAAATCAGTGGGCAGAGGCTCAAAAGCAAATTCTCTCAAGCATCAGGGCTATTCAACCTGTTCCAGAAGAGGAAAGGGGACAAGGTTTCTACTCAAGACTTTTCCTGGTGCCCTGAAAGGACTACTGCTGGCATCCTATCCTGGACCTCTCTATCCTAAAAACATTTTTGGTGATCCCAAAATTCAAGATGCTAACTCTTCACCAGCTGCTTCCTATGCTAGGCAAGGATGCCTGGTTGGCAACACTAAATTTAAAGGAAGCCTACCTGCACATCCCAATAAGGGAATCTTGCAGAAGATGCATACGCTTCAAAGCAAGCTACATGCACTACCAGTTCTCTGCACTGCCACTTTGGCTTATCTACTGCACCCAGGGTATTCACAAAGTGCCTAGCTCCAGTCATTGCATTTTGCAGGCAAAGAAATATCCAGATATATCCATACCTGGACGATTGTCCAATTCAGGCAGAATGCCAGGACATACTATTGAATCGTCTGGCATTTGTACAAAAATTGCTAACTTCTCTGGGGTATCCCATAAACGAAAAGAAATCACATCTTGTACCCTGCCAACAAATTGTATTCCTGGGAGCAAACTTGAATAAAACTTCCCAGATGGCCTACCTCACGCCAGAGAAACGAGTACATTTGACAGCTTACTTCAAACTACTGGCCACAAAAACCCAGCTATCTGCAAGGAAAGTACTGCAAGCCCTGGGGTTTATGCCCTCCAGCATTCTAATTCCATATGCAATACTGCATATGAGGAAACTACAGTGGTATCTAAAGCCTATGGTGCCAACATTCTCAGTTTCTAGAATCTGATTCCTATCATACCTTGTCTACAGATAGTTCCTTTGGTGGGCAGAGGACTGCCACAAAAACAAGGGACTGCCATTCATTCTACCCCCTGCTGCCCAAACACTAACAGATGCATCAGACTGTACATGGGGGGCTCACTTGGCAGGGAAGTGTATTCAGGGCAAATGGAACCCAAGGCAAATGCACCTGCATATCAATCGAAAAGAAATGTTAGCTGTACAGAATGCTCCGACAGCCTTGAAGGACCACATTATTCCAGGAATATTAAGACTGACAACACCACTGTTATGTGGTACATAAACAAGCCGGGACGAAACCACTCATAACCTCTGGAGACTCATAACCTCTGGAGACTAGCCATGGCTCTGTGGAACACAACCTTGAGCTACCAAGTGCACCTACAGGCTCAATTCCTGCTAGGAAGGCTAAATACATTGGCAGACTACCTAAGCAGAAATCTCATGGACCCACACGAGTGGAAACTGGAACCAAAGATATTCAACATGTTGAGAAACCAGTGGGGGAACCCAGAGATGGACCTGTTTGCCTCCCCCAGAACTACCAATTGGACACATTTTGCACAAGGGCTCCCCGCAAACAAGCTTGGAAAATGGATGCCCTGTCCTTCACCTGGAAAAACCTATCCGTTTATGCCTTTACCCCTCTGCTTCTCCTCTCCAAGGTACTACCAAAGATCAAACAGGACAAACCAAGAACAATACTGATTGCACCAGTCTGGCCACGCCAACACTGGTACCCCTCTTATGCAGTGTCAATGCTGGCACCATGGCACCTGCCTCAGACCCCTGCCCTGCTGTCCCAGCAGGAGGGCCAGATTCTCCACCCACAGCTTCAAATCCTGAACCTGGCAGCCTGGCTAATTACCTGATCTCTGTTACCACCCCTCAGTAAGCAAGTGATGGATGTCCTTCTTTAGGCAAGGAGGCCTAGTACTAGAAAATCCTATGCTGAAAAATGGAAAAGATTATGTTCCTGGAGCCAGACTCTGGGGACGGGCAGAGCAGCACCCTATTTACCTCAGATTCTTCAATACTTAACTGAGATTCTTCACAAGGGTCTTTCCTTTTCATCCATCAAAATTCATGCCTCAGCCATTTCAGCTAATTGTAATACAGAACCACGACTCTTCTCTCATCCACTGCTTGAAGCAATTCCTCAGAGGGGCCAAAAACTTGACCACCCAGGAGAGTCCCCTACTCCAGCCTGGGACTTTAACTTTTGTATTGGAAAAGCTCACTCTACCTCCCTTTGAGCCGGCTGCAAATGCAGAGTTGAAATTCCTTTCTTGGAAAACGGCCTTCCTTCCAGCCATCACTGCAGCAAGAAGGGTGTCTGAATTACAGACCCTCATGGCAGTGGAGCCTTTCATCTTTCATGCCGACAGGGTGTCCCTCAGGACCAATCCCTCCTTCATGCCCAAGGTGGTATCCAGTGTGGCCTTTAATCAGTTCATTCATTTGCCAACTTTTTCGAGTCCACAGAACAAAGGTGAATGAATACTGCATTCCTTGGACGTGCACAGACAAGTTAGATTTTATTTGGACAGGACTAAACCTCTCAGGAAATCTGAACAGCTGCTGGTTGCATTTGTTGCAGGGGCAGAGGGGAAGGCTGTTTCAAAGCAAACCATTTCTAAGTGGTAGGCCATTGCATTCATTTCTGCTATAGGCACCATGAAAAACCTACCCCACAGGGGATAAGACCACATTCAACCAGGGCTGCCTCTACAGCCTTTCTCAGAGGTGTCCCTACCAGGGACATCCTAGAAGCTGCTACCTGGAGTTCTGTACATACCTTCACCAAACATTACCACTTGCCAATTTTTTTCTAAATCCAGAGCTGACTTTGCCACTGTAGTCTTGCAGGGCCTTATAGCTGGTCCTAATGCTATCTAATTACCTCCTCTCATCCTTAACTTTGGGAATCTTCCCAAATGTGATGACTGCAACAGTGAAACACAAAAAAATAGTACAGTTGTGTACACTTACCATAAATGTAGATGTTGGAGTGTATTCACTGTTGTAGTCCTGGTTACCCTCCCTCCAGTCCCCTGACTTCTATTGACTATACCTCTATTCTTGTGTACTGTATTTAAAGCTTTTTGGTGTATTTGCATTTTTGTTGGAGGCGTAACCTTGTATATAATTGCTTCCCATTGTGGGGGCACCTGACATCTGGGACAAGAAAAACTGATGTAATGGTGTCTGCTGCATGCTCTATACCCATGACTACGTGACGTCATGGAAGATGCGACCGCAACTAATGCAGGACCCAAGACTTTGATAATCAGGCCGATTGAGGGCTACTGCAAGTAGGTAACCCAAATGTGATGACTGCAACGGCGAATACACTAGAACATCTACATTTGTTAAGTGTACACAACTGTACTGTTTGCACAGTGCTACTACTTTGGAGTCGAGTAAACGTTAAGTGTTTCAGCTTGATAACTGTGAACATAGCCGTGAGCTGTCAGGGAGCTTGGGGGTTGCATGAGGAGGGGGTTTGGAGTGCTTTTTTGTGTGGTATGGCCAGTAACATACAAAATGTTTGAATATATAGTGATGCATTTTAGTTTGTAACGTTTGTTTCATTGAATTTTCTAGCATCTGTAATAGCATGGTTATTGGTAAGCTTTGAACAAAGTGTTGCTACGCAGGTATGGTTGCATCTCCACTGGGCTAAGGGGTCTTGGACAAAAATTATCGTATCATTTGACGGTTTCATATTTCTGTTTTGTATTACCACTGCTGTCTCTTCAGGATGTACCTTTTCCAGTGGCTCAATGTGTAGAAAGGCCCCAGAAGCTCCTAACCAGATGATTGCAGACTTAAGTCACTGCTCTTCAGGAAAGACTTGAAAGTACTGTCCCTTAACTCTTGGTGTTTTGCATGGTGACCTGTGCCTTACATTTTGTATCTTTTGGGGCACCATTCTTTATCTCCTGTATCTTTCAAGTTCAATAGTTCTATTAATACCAGAACTAGAGGCTTGCATCTCCATCAGTAACTAAATTAGTTTACATTTGGGGAAACCTGAATAAATCTCTGGCAGAACTTGATTTCTTACCCAGCAGCTACCCCACCTCTAGAACAAACTTCCACAAGTTAAACAGTGCGACACACTTGCGTCCTTTTTAAAACTAAATCTGAATGAGCACCCATAAACTAACTTTGAGACTGACTGACATACTTTGCTCTCCTTGTAAAGGGACTGGTGTACAGCATGAGGGTGGGTATTCTTAAGGTGTATATGGTTTTGTGACTCAGTTTTGTATTTCCTATGCTCTTTACCTTATGCTTTTTGCTTCCCTTTTAGTTTATTGCGCGTTTAAGGGTACTTGAAGTTTAAATCACCCTTTTAGATTGGTATTTATGTATAACTGTTCTCCATATATGTAGGACTAAACATTTCTACATGAGGTTAAAAATATACGTTTGTATGAAATTTAGATTTGTATAGAGAAACTTGCCTTGAGGTAGTTGTGGCTTATGGCATGTTGAACATCACATGCAGGTTACTAGTATGCAAAATGCAGTAAAAGTTCTATTTTTCGTGGTAGTGAACTTTGATTACCCCATACACCACTGAGTTTGCCCCACCTGGAATAATTTTGTAGTTGTACTGTACAGATCAGAGAGAAAAAAATCAGTATGTTGTGGAGCTTGCATTCTGTTTTAAGAGTTAAGACTTTACATTCTTTTACATATTAACATTGAGTTCAGTTTTTGCACTTTAGAGCTTCATAAGCATGAGTTAAATTTGAACATTTAAGGGTCATTCTGCCAGGCATATTTTTAAACTTTTGCTTATTAGCTGCATGAGTATCTGAAATGGCAGTTTCCCTTTTCAGCTTTTATGGGTTCTGCCTGTGTGAGTGCAGCGTGACAGCAGATCAAAATTCTTAGAGGAGCTTTTGTAATCGGTACTATTTTTATACTTTTCAGGGTTTTGTTGCAGTACCAACAAAAAATCCAGATGGTACGATGAACCTTATGAACTGGGAGTGCGCTATTCCAGGAAAGAAGGGAGTAAGTTGTATTATAGTTGGTTTTGAATGTGCAAGCTACTTGGGCTTCTGATTAAGCTGACTAGACAGTAACGTGGTACAAATGTATTATTCAGAGTGGAGAAAGGGTTGGTTGATGTGGAAACTTCTAAGGTAAGAGAATAGAAAGGGAAGTATGTGGAAAAATGCAATGAAGCCTTAATATTTCTGTAGAAATGTGAATGTAGAATTAGTCATTGCATTTGCAGACCGATTTAGAGTACAAAAGACACAAAGTGGATCCCTGGCATGGATAAACTTACTTGGAGGTAAAAACTAAGGCTGCAGTTGTGTACCATTAGCAGTTGCTTTTTGCATTCATGGAAAATAGTTAAGGGTTTACCTAATTAGTTAGAAGGTAGGCCTGCAGGAGTCTACATTGGCACGTTACAAAGCTTGAAATGCCCCTAGTTTGAGTGCTGGAGCAGTTAACTTTGGAATTTACATCCTGTTCACTAGATTACTTGACGTTTTCCTTTAGGAGTATTGTGTATGCACTAATGAACTGCTTGCTAGTGATTAAACTAGGTATATTCCAACCTTCACAGGAAAGGATCACCCATGGCATAAAATCAGTATTAGCATACGTCTGATCTTGTGCAACAGAGAATGCAAAATGGCTCTACCTTAAGTTTATGGGAAGGTGACACTAGACAGTGCCACTTGGTCTGTGCTTCGTTACTACATAGACTGGGACCAGTTACTCCCTGCTGTAAAACTTGCTTTCTGGCAGTTACCCTTGAAGTGGTTTCATCTGAAATGCATTGTAGGTCTCGGGTTAGAGACCTTTGTGCTTGCATTTTTGCAAAGGTGAGTTTGTACAAAACTTAAAGCAATCCAAGCTTTCGCAAGTACGGCAAATGCAAAGGCCTCAAAATCCTCAAATTGAACACACAAAATGGCCAGCATTCCAATAAGCGGTACAAATGCTTTAATACATGAAAATGTTAGTGTAAAGATGCACGTTTCGGTCAAAGGCCTAAACAGTAAAAAAAAAAATCACATTAACCAGTCAACTTAATTGGGTCCACCCATCTCAGTAATAATAAAGGTGCTTATTCAAACCGGGGGGGGGGGGGGCAAGTTTAATGATCCAGGTTCTTTCTTGTTGGAAATATTATGCCAACCTGTCTTAGAAATAAGATTGCGTAGTATCTTGTCAGTAACAGTAAATTTAAAAGGTGCTGTAGGATGTTGAACCATATGCTTCTATAAGGCATTGGATGAACATTTTTTTCTAATATTACTCAAATGTTCAGATATACGGAGTCTGAGAGGACATGAGGCTTGACCTATGTGAAAAGCAGAACAGGTGCAAGTGGCAAGACCAATCCAATCAGAACTGCAACTGGCAAAAATGGATGTTGAAAATACTTGGGGTAATTTTGCTGGTGAATTCTTTCTTTTTATAGACCTGTTTACAAAAACAGCAGTGACCACAAGGAACACACCCTAACAAAACACCCCCTTCCAATGTGCCCTGTAATGAAGGTTGATACTGTGACTTTTGCTTATAATGGTTGAAACCACCCCCCTCCCCAAAGTTTTACCTGTTTTAAATGAAAAATAACATTTGGGACCCAACATATTGGCCAATCGCTCATCAGCCATTAGGATGTCCCAATGTTTCCGAATCAAATACATGAAACCACAAGTGTTGCATCCATTAGTTTTTAAATCTAAGAATGTTGTCATTCCTATTGTTAGGGCGGCCACGATGGTGCAGCAGTTAACGTTGCCGCCTCACAGCAAGAGGTTCTCCTGTTCAATTCTCTGCTGGGGTGCCTTCTGTGCAGAGTCTGCATGTCCTCCCTGTGGTCACGTGGGTTTCCTCCCACATCCCAGCGACATGCTGTAGGTGGATTGGACACTCTAAATTGGCCCTAGGTGTGAGTGTGTGCATGTGTGTGCCTTCTGTGGAAGGTTGGGTGCTGGGCTGGCAACCTGAGACCATAAAACTCCACTGCCAATCATAAGTGGACAGGTGATCTGCTGTGGCAACCCCTAACTGGGAAAAGCCGAAAGAAGAAGTGGTCATTCCTATTGTGTTAATAGCATAATAAATCAGATCTGTTCGGAGCACAAACCCAGTTCCTGGTCTGCAAACATGGCCTTTGCCATATCCTCTGTTACAGAATCTGGTTACAAGATCTTGTGCTTGAAAAGCCTCCTGTGTGGAACAAATCCTACAAATCTTGAGAAACTGAGATTTGGGAATGTTGCGTATAGTATGTCTAGGATGACAGCTAGATGCATGTAATAAAGTTTTGGAACCTGAATGTTTCCTAAATACATTAAGGTCCCATCCTGCTGGCGACTAACTTGAACCTCAAGAAAGGAAATACAAGCTGTATCAAAATGAACTGTAAATTGGATTCCCCACTTTATTGGAGCAAATTCATGAAGGTAGTTAGAATCTGACCTCCATACTAGCCAGCAATCATCAAGATAATGTCCCTAAATGTCAATTACATCCAAAAACTTATGACCAAAAATCATAAATAATTTGTTCTAAATAGCCCATAAATCAGCATAAATTGGTGCAAATGATGCACCCATGGCTGTGCCTTTTGCCTGTAGATAACACTTGTCACTGAAATAAAATACATTCTTGATTAGAACGTGCTCCATCAGACAAAGGTATTGAAACCAGGACTATATAATTGAATACTTTCAACCCAGTATTCTAATGTAGCTAGACCAGCCCAATGTGGTATACTGGTGTACAGTGACGTAACATCTAAGGTACACACAATCCACCCTGGTTCAAGCTGCGACTTAGAAATTTATTTCCAATTTGATGACCGGGGATGTCCACTGGGCTCAGGGAGCCCATTTTCAGTGGAGGCCCGGGGAGAAAAGCTCCATGTTACAAAGTTTAGATACAATATAGAAAAGAACAATTTACAATTGTTTCATGCAAGAGAGCAGGTGTAATTTCTTGGGTACATGTCACCTTTAGATACAGACACAATATTATTAATGAACACTTTACAGTTACATTTCATGTTAGAGAGCAGGTGTAAATTCTTAGGTACATACAAATTTGATATTTACAATATGTACATGTGTGGTAGCCTATAGATCATAGCTAGAGAGGCTAGTAATCATAGCTGGAGAGGGGTTTAGAGGTAGAGAGAGAATTATATTACTAGGTAGGGAGAATGCAGTTGCATTTTCTGTTGGAGTAAAGATAGGAATGTAACTGAGATTTAAAGTTTTCAAAGTTTGCACAGGTCCTTAGGAAGAAAGAGAATTCCATTTTTTTGCTAAGGAAAAGGATAACAGGAGTTGACCAGCAGGGCGATTGGGTTTAAAAACCAGTGATGTTTGAAAACGGATTGGTGTCCTGAATTCTAGCTGCGACACCTTTTGACACAGGCTTAAGATAGGTTGTCAAAAAAGCAGATAGTGGTTCAGTCAAGGAACCAATCCTAGACAAAATTGGCCTGCCAGGAGGTACATCCGGATCTTTATGTATTTTAGGAAGTAAATGCAACTGTTGAGGAAAAGGATCTTGAACAGTCAAATGATATAAAGTTTTACTAATAATGCCTTCACTAAGGGCTAGGTGTAAGAATTTATCGATCTCCTTTTTAAATTTATATGTAGGATCAATAGCCATATTAGTGTAGAATCTACCATCCGACAATTGTCTGCCTTTGCCAAGTACAATGGGCAAATCCATTACTACAACTGCCCCTCCTTTGTCAGCAGACATAATCAAATTTTTATTAAACAAATTTCCCAAAGCTTGAATTTCTGAAGCATTTAGATTATGTGAAAGTTGCTGCATATATAAACCTGAGCCAAAATGTAGATATTTGAGAACACATTTTTGAAAAATAGCCACACATTTATTCACTGGTGGAATAAAAGTGGATTTATGAAACCTGAAGTCGTGTCCCACACCAGTATTGTACAATCAAAATGTAATTTCAAATTTAAAGTCCTACAAAGAGATAATATCATTAGCAAAAACTTGTTCAGAAACCACAAAACCAGGGACCAAGTTCAGTCCTTTAAGCAATTGTGTTTTAATGTCTGAGAAATTGACAGAAGAAATATTATGTATATTACTACTACCAGGGTACCAGAAGGTGTAGGAGGGTGTCTAGTGAGGCGGCTTGATCGATTCTTTCTGCCACCCCTTCTACCCCTGAAGGGTTAGATGGATAAGACTGCCCCCTTCCTTGAAAAAGTAGTAACACAACTTCTCTTATAAGCTGGTGATTCCTGCTTGTGGTCATTTTCCGTATCTGTATGGGAAGACAAATTGTCCCCAGAGGTGTCAGAGTTGTTGGCATGTTTTTACAAAATTGACTTCTGTCTTTTCCTTTTTGTACCACTAAAGTTTGTATCCGTTTGGAAAACTTGACACTTTTTTTGTTGATCAAATAGCCTTCCCAAATTATAATCTCTGAGATCTCTCTTAAATTTTTTGAATTTTCCTCTCCCCAAGTTGCTTTTCAAAAACAAGATCATCTCTAATTAGCTTATCAAAAGCAGTTTTATACATGGGCTGACTTTCCATTTGTTTTACTTCCTGACACGCCTGAGTGACTTCAGATATAGAACAAACCACCCTACGCTCATAAAAAGAATGTAAGATGTCAGCAAAGCGCATAGAGGCACTTTGCTGAGCCTCAGCCCATTGTGCTGTTAGTCTCATCAGTTTGACCATACTAGTTGCTGTAAACGAATGCATAAGTCCCTAGGTGTAATGCCTTGAAGTTTGTAGGCTTTAAATAATTTTAAATGCTATTCGTTGGATCTAAGATTTTTCATAGATTTAATCTAGAAAACATGAGTACATTGTAATTCATTATTAAGCTCATTAGTTCTACCAGACTTATTGATACCTAAACCAAAAATTTGCAGATCATTCTCATCAGCAACAGGCCTTGTAAAATGGCCATCAAATCCATGGTAAAAGGTAAACATTAACCACACTAACCCAAATTTATGAAATGTTCAACAAAAGGAATAACACACAGATACTGAAAAAACATTCCAGTAATTCAATTAATGAGCATTTAAGGTATCACTGTGGTTCGTTATACAAAAAACGTACTAGTCAGTCCAATGTTTGTTCCTAAAACTCATATGCTGGATTCGTACAATACTAAATAATGGCACTCAAAAGCGATGCAATTGGAAATTTGACTGACTCTTGTAACTAATGGATAAAATATTCCATCTGTACAACATGTATAGAACATGCATATAATAGACAATATTCTCCAGTAGAGCCGTTTCTGTATCAATCTTGTCTATTTACACTTGGTGGTGATATTCACCCCAACCCTGGCCCACTCGCTTCAGATACACATACCCCCTCTACTTGTAATCTAAGCTACAAACCTACAATTAATAGGCCAGCTAACTCTCTCCTAGTCTGTCATCTCAATATTAGAAGCATTAATAACAAGGTAAATGAATTGCATGCACTTCTGGATGTCCACTACCCTGAGATTCTCTGTTTATCTGAAACCTGGTTAAAACCTAACACTAAAGACAATGAAGTGTTACCACCTGGGTACAACATACACAGGCTGGATCGTGCTTCGAGGAAGGGGGGTGGGGTAGCTGTACTCTATAAATCTGAGTTGAATGTCACCATAGATGTAATACAACCTCCTCAGATTAATAACTCTGAGATTCTTGCCACCAAATTGCAACTTAATAAAAATAAATGCATTAATATCATCTGTATGTACATTCCCCCAGGTAACAATATATCTACATTTGAAGATGTCCTGCACTGGTTATCATGTCACTACCCCCAAGAAACCCTACTACTTGGAGACTTTAACATAGACTGGGGCACCTGTTCCTTAGAATCCCCAACCACCCATATTAACCTGCATGCATTTACACAAATCATATCCACCCCTACCAGGATAGGTAAACCCAACCAAAAAGAAAGTGTACTTGACTGGGTACTCTAACAGTCACCCCCAACTGTACACCTCTGGTACCCTCCTTAATGGCCTAAGCGATCACCTTCTCACATATGTAATTAAGCACAAAACCATTAATTCCCAACAACCCTTACTCAGAAAGGTTAGAAACAATAAAAACTTTGACCCTGCCAAATTCCAACAAGAACTAAACTCATGTAATTGGTCTATTCTAAAACACCTCCCCTTAGAGGAAGCAGTAGCATACTTTAACAACAAATTCCTTGAGATCCTTGATTTGCATGCACCTGTTCGTTCAAAGAGAACCAAGGCAAAAACTGCACCATGGCTTTCTATAGAGTCTAAACTCAAAATTACCCTTGGAAACAAAGCATGGGCTTTATGGCGTTCTTCTAAAGACCCTCAAGATCACATTAAATACAGGCAATCCAGGAATGAAACCAAAAAATCAATTTTACAAGACAAAAAACAATGCTACTGTAATTTACAGACAGTAAATCAAAATAACCCTCAAGTTTTGGGCAGGTTTAAATAATCTACTACATCTTGGACAAACTTCAACCCCAATCCCTGCTGCTACTATTGATAAAAAACCCCTGAAGATGTTTCTGATAGTTTTAACCAATTCTTTACTGAGACAATTCAAGCCCTAGCTAGCCAACTACCTCCTAGCTCCCCTGGTCCTGAAAGTAGCACCCCTAGAAACCTACTTGCGTTCAGCTTCCAACCAGTCGCCACTTCACTTATCTGTACCTTGATCAAAAAATTAAAACCCACTACACTTTATGCTGATCAACTCCCTGCCGAGTACCTACAAAAATCAGCTGATGCTATTGCTTACCCTGTCTCAATACTAATCAATCGAACCATAGTAGAAGCTAAACTTCCCACCATCTGGAAAATATCCTATGTAATGCCACTTCACAAAGGAGGCAGCTCTACTGAATTTTCCAATTATAGGCCAATAGCTATACTCTCTCCACTTGCAAAGATTATGGAAAAATGTATTCATAGACAATTCATGCACCACCTAATCCAAAATCGCCTTATGGCAGACTCGGCATGGCTTCCGTCCTCATCACAGCACTACTTCAGCCCTCCTAGCCTTTACTAACACCATAAACCATAATCGCAACAATAATTGTATATCCTCAGCCCTCTTTTTGGATCTTTCCAAGACATTCGATATGGTTGATCACCAACTTTTAATCCACACCCTGCAAACATTCTGTCTAGATACTGGAGCCCTCCAATGGTTTCAATCCTACCTGAATGGTCGACAGCAGGCTGTCCTCTGGCAGAACAAACTCTCTAACCTTCTACCTAACACCCTCGGAGTACCACAAGGCTCTATACTAGGGCCCTTGCTGTTCTCCATCTTCATTAACGACCTTTGTACTGTCATCCCAAAAGTCAGCTGTATCCAATATGCTGATGACTCTACTCTGATTTGCTCAGCCACATCTCCAGTAGAGTTATGGTCAGCTACCCAGACCACCTTTAATACAATAGAAAACTGGCTTTCTGAACATTGTCTTATCCTAAATCCCAAAAAAACGAAAATGCTGTTATTTTCACCAACACGTAAGACTACCGCTTTCACCTTTACCATAAAATCAAATGATGGCACAATAATCTCCCCTGACCCATCTACAAAACTATTAGGTGTCATCATAGACCATAATCTCAAATTTGACCTACATGTTAACCAAACTATCAAAACCATCAATAAAAAACTAGGGTCACTTTACAGAATAAAAGCCTTCCTAACCCCTCCAGCTAAAATTGCCATAGCTCGCTCTCACCTTCTTTCAACCCTTCTGTATGCATCCCCTCTACTCTCAAATTTGAACAAGACTGTCCTTAAACTCTCAATTTGCTACAACCACATTGCCAGGTTTGCCACTGGGCTGCCTTTTAGGACACATCATTGCATCAATCTAAATCAGCTTGGTTGGCTTGAACTACCTAGCCTAATCCAGTATAACCAACTGATTATGGCCTATAAAATCCTCTATAATCCGGACAATACTCCTGCACTTAAAAATATTATCACCCCCTATAACAATCCTAGACCGCTTCAATCCTCTAACAAACTACTAATTCAGACTAGCAAAATTAATAACACAGCCGGTGATTCTCTCTTTGCAAACTCTAAGTAGATCCTGGAACTCACTTCCAGCTGATATTACCTTACTTTCCACCTTAGGTCAATTTAAAACTAGACTCGAACAACATTTGTCACTTAACTGGCTATGTCAATGTATCAAGCCTGGCTAACTCGAATGTGTAAAAATCTGTTAACCAGTTTACTGTGTAATTTAATTTAATCCTGACTTGTGCTCAGGACTAACTTTAACCTGTGGAACTTGTTTAACTTGCTTACTTATGTAATCTCTGTAAATATCTGTTTGTAATATGTAATGCTGGTATTATGTAATGCTGCTTACCCTTGGAGCTTTTCTCCCCGGGCCTCTGCTGAAAATGGACATGCATCCAGTCGGACTATCCCGGTCAACAAATGTAAAATAAATAAAAATATTTAGAAATCCCAAACAGCAATAGATAAAGCAGTTCAATATCACGCTTCTGCCTAACCCAAAATATTGGGTCCAGGATATCTGATGACTGTTAATATGAAAAATATAGGAATGTCCCAGATAAATAGGTCCATGAAATTGCTGAAAACCAGCAGACATCAAAATGAAGTATCAATTTGAACTAGTCAGCAGGCCATGGAACTAAACAGAAAAATCAGGGACACAACACATTTGGAATACATATGGTAGTTCAAAAAAAACAATCACCTAGTATGCCATTCAGTCCTGATTACATCCACCATGCATACTTGTATAATATAAAAAAATTGCTGAAAATGTCTCCTTGCTAATCGAAGATGACAAAAATGTGACAAGATGAAAGTGCAGTTCTAAAAAAAAAAAATTCGCCAAATGCACCAAACAGTCTTGTTATACTCATCCAACAATTAGATCCACATGAGATCTTGGATGTAAAGAATAAAATTTACTCAGCCGATCCCCACTCGACATACTGGTTCATAAACAAGATAAATCGACTTATATGTCAATCAGTCCTGATGAAATCCACCATGTAAGCTTGCCCTATATCAGGAAATTGTTAAAATGTCTCCTTACTGATTGCAGATACCAAAAAACATGTAACAAGTTGAAACTGCACTGCTAAAAAGCAATTTGAGAGTACCATACAGTCCTGATATAGTTGGTCCAAAAATTAGATCAGCCAAGGCCACAGAAGGCCAAGTGCATCTCCGTACACCAAAAAATATCAGAATCCTGGATATAGAAAATAAAAGTTCAGTCAGCAGAGCACCCACATGACAAATACGATAGACAAGTATCCGAATAAAAAAATGATTCAATATAGAAAAACCTCTCATAACCAGGAGCCAACAACGAAATAGAGAGAAACAGATTGCATTTGCCTTACTTGTGTAAGCTTGGATTGCTGAGGCCCCAAAATCCTCAAATCAAACACACTATGGCCAGCACTCCAATGAGAGGTGTAAATGCTTTAATGCATGAAAATATTAGTATAATGATGCACTAAAACAAAAAAAAAGATTTTGGCCAAAGGCCTTAATCAGTGTAAATACAAACAGTGAAAAAAAAATCATCACATTATATAAACAATCAACCTAATTGATTTACTTTGACTTTGCAGACTGTTTTAGGGTGTTCTTTGTCAATGCCCCTTTTGATGGCTGTTCTGTGTGGGCCAAAACTCAAGGATACTCTGAGGGAGCAAGCATTTCTTTAGAAAGTCGCAGCATTCTTATGACCCTCCTTCAGAGGGTTCCTCCTGATTTGGGGGGGGGGGGGTGATCATAATGGATGCTACCTGTGAGGCAGGTTGGCCTGCAGAATTAAGGGTTCTGTGGGGTGTTATCTGGCAGACATTTACAGCAGTCTTGAAGGGTTGCCTGGCTGTCCTCCTTTGGAGGCAGTCAGGGGTGGGTGACTTTGCTCTTCACCCAAAAGCTAACCTTGTGAGGCAATCACTTTTGACACATGGGTGCTAAGAGTCTTATCCAGAGGTTACTACATTCCCTTTTTGGAGGTTCCAAACTTTCAAAAGTGACTTTCGGATGCTCCACCCCATCAGAAATTGCAGGCAGTAGCAGCGTTCTACAGGCTGCTCACAAACAGTCATCCAGGAGGTCCCACCAGACTAGCAAGAAAAAGGAGTCTTTTTCCAGGTTTTAGTTCCAGAAAAGACAGAGTATCTCTGTTTTCACAAGCTATTTCAACATTGGCCTAATTCTGAATGGTGATGGTGCAGTCCATCTTGCCTCTGCTAAGGAAGGACAATTGGATGTGCTCGATAAACCTCAAGGATGTCTACCATTACATGAAGGTAGATGCCTCAGGAGGTTTCTGCTGTTCCAGCTGGGGGCTATTCATTTCCAGCTCAGGACCCTACCATTTGGACTGTCCACTGCCCCCAGGTGTTTACCAAATGAATGGTTGGCAGTGGTCACAGCCTGGCTCCACCTGCAGGGATTTCAGGTGTTTCCATACCTGGACAATTGGTTTATCACTGCCCCAACAAGAGCATAATTGATCACAGCCAGGGATACCTTCCTCTATGTGACCACTTGGGCGTTAGTCAGTTACCCCAAGTCAAGCTTTCAAGGCATTTCAAGTTTGAGTTTATAGGTTGTCGCCTGGACACAGCCAGGCTACTACTGTTGTGTCCAGTCTTCGTTCTCTGACTGTCGTTGCTTGCAGTCTTGAAACTCCCAGCCAAAGTGGTTGTGACCTTTAGGTCATATGGCAGCACCCGTAGGGTTTGTTCCTCTAGCCAGATACCATATGAGGCCTCTACAATGGACTCTGGCTATTAAACTGTCTTTTCTAACCCGTCCAGTGGACTCGCTAGTACAACAGACGAGTATGTCGCAATCAAATTCTTTGGTGGTTGCAGTCTTCAGTAACCAATGGGAAGTTATTTGATCAGACGTTGTTCAACCTATGGGACTCTGATCTAGCACAGATCCAACTTTGCTGCATACTCTAGCATTGGAGTTGAAATCCAAGCTCCTTCCCTACCCATAACACCCTGCTCTCCCTCATCTCCTCCGATCTCGTTTGCCAGTCATTTTGAACAGCATGGATTGCCATTTGAGCTTCTCCAGGGTTTTCTATAGTCGCTGAGTAAGTTTTTCTTGGGGAGGGGGGGGGTCTCCCTATCTTCCTATCTTCCTATCTTCCTATCTTCCTACACTTCTATCCTTTTATTGGTACGTTTTAGATAAAAAATAAATAAATAAAAGAATTTAAAAACTTTTCTAGCCTTTCTCCCTCTATCTACTTTGTGTGTGTGTCCTTTTTGTCCCCATGGCCGATACTCTTAAGCCAGGGTTGAAGTGTACGGAGTGTGGGCATAAGATTTCTCCATCTGATGCCCCCACTCTGTGTGGTGAGTTTGCTCTGTTTGGGAGGGCTTTGATTACCTACTTGCTTATCAATAGGAGGAACAAGCTTATCTTAAATAGCCTCTATTTTCCCTGATTCTGGGACTCCAACTCCCACCAAGAAGCCTGGGGAAGGAGATCTGGACAGGCATAAGAATCAGGTCTGACCGGTTTTGCTCTGCTGAACCTCCCACCAAGTCTAGGCCCAAACTGTCCCAGGGTTCCCCTCAGTTCTGGTCACACCATTTCTCCCTGGAGCTGGAGCTGGAGAGTTCCCAAACTAGGTCTCCTGCCTCCCCTCGGCACCATTCCCGGCCAGGGTTGCTAGCTTGCTCTGTCTGGTCCACTCGGAGCCTGTCTGAAGCCGAGGTGGACAGGATGATGATTCTTTGGGCCCAGATTCAACTTGGTGTCTTGCCTGCTTCATCCCCCTCTGGAGCTGTGAGCTCAGTCTGGTTTTCCTCCCGATATCTCCTTCTCTGATCTGACCTTCACCTTTGGAGTCCTTGGGTCTGAGGGTTCCTAGTGTTGAGGGATAGGCGTCGATGGTCCCTTGTATCTCGACACAGACTGTTTACTGTGAGCGGTTCATCTCCAGTGTGTGTGGACCGGACTGACTCTGAACTGCATCTTTGTCTGCTCCGAGGCTTTCAGAGCTGTCCCTTCCCTTTGGGGCTTAAGTGCTGGGAAGCTGTGCTCCAACTTCCCCTTCACCACCAGGGGCAGTGGTCTGGGAGGCTCCAACAGTTGTCTGCTGCTTTCTGGGGTCTGCCCTCCTTTGGCTTTCGAGGTGGTGGAGGGGGTCCTCTCTGCTCCTTTGAGAGCCTTGATACTTTCTTCCTCTGATTCTGCCCTGGCTTCTTTTTTTGGGTCAGTTTTCCGTCCTACCCCCTCAGGGGACAGCCTGTTGTCAGACTGCCCCAGGATGTTCTTCAGGAATTCTCTGAAGCTTCCCCTTAAGGAGGTGCTTCGTAAGCATGCGTGCAAGAGGAGGCACTTAAATTCCCCACCAGAATCTCTCATGGAAGATGCAGATATGGATGAAGGGGAGGGTTCCGCCCGACAATATCTCTTTTGGGAACATCATGGAGATTCTGCGTCAGACAGGCGGGTGGTCTTCCCTCAAACCCAACCCCAATGAGTCTGTATTCTTGGAGGTGTTTGGCACAGACTCTTCTACATCTTGGGTGTCCCCCCTGCAGATCCTTGGGTGGATCTTTTCTAGTAGGGCATGGCAGGACACTGTTGATCCCAATCCCAAGCAAGGTTCTTACTGCTCCTTCGGACATCCCCACTGGTTCAAGGGTTCCCCAGTTGATGCCACAGTGGTTGCGGTGGCCACCAAGAAGGAGATGGCCCTGGAGAGCTCCTCACTCAATCCTCCAGACAGGGGTTTGACTATGGACCACTCTGAGAAGCGGGTGTATGCTTCAGCCACCTTTGCTCTGTGCACTGAACTATTTGACCCATGTCACCAGACTGCAGAGGGACCAAGGAAGACAGTCTGCTCCAGGGTCCCTGTCAGCAGCGAAGGTTCTCTTCCCATCTGGCCACCCTAACTGCTATTTCAAACACGTCCATGAGGCTTCTTATGCTACTGAGTGCCTCTAGGGTGGATGGGAATTGCATTAGGTGGCACGCCTGGTTCCAGTTTTGTGCTTTTCTGGAAGCCTTTAAGGTGTCCTTCACTAATGCCCCTTTGACGGGTCAACTGTTTGGCAAAACTGTTTGTGACTTACCCAGACCGAAAGACGGACCTTGTCTGCTGTCTGGATCTACTTCTCTTTCACAATGATCTTCTCTCTGGGAATCGGCATAGGGTCAAGAAGTTGTGGTTTCCGAAGTCTCTGGGCTTTCCCTGGAAGCTCGGGGTCAGTCTTCCCCCGAGAAAGAGGGGGAAACGGCAGATGCCACCCACATGGCAGAGGGGGTCCAAAGAACCAGGGGTCTCAAGGTTCATTCTCTGTTTTCAGCAGTCCTGAAGGATTGCCCAACTGCTCTACTCTAGAGGCAGTCGTGGGGGGGGGGCATCTGTCCTTGCACCCAGCAGTCTGGGAGTCTATCACAAATGTTCATTAGATGCTTCAGATCGTATCCAGAGGCTATTCCATCCCATTGCTTCATCCTCCAACTCTGAAGAGAAACCTCCCAACTGTTCCACCTGGTCAGTGGGAGGTGGCAGCCATAGAAACCACCACGCTGCTCGAAAAATGAGATGTTCGTGTTTCACTGTTGCAGTCATTACACTTGGGTTATCCTGCAGTCAGGCGGGCCCGCAGTCTGCCTGAGTTCTAAAGTCTTGGTCCGGCATCGGTTGCTGTCTCCTCTTCCCTGACGTTAGTGCACCAGGGGTATAAAAGAACCAGCCGACGCCATTTTCTTCAGTCTTTCTTGCCACGCGGTACCCAAAGCAAAAGCAGTTCGCAAGTGCCGGTCGGCCGACTCCTGAGATTTCAAATTCGATTTCAGAACCGAAGTCTACAATAAAGCTAAGTACCCCGTTGGGGAAAATTTTTTCTTGCCTCAGTCCAATGTCAGAAAAAGTTAATAATTGTATTTCTTGTGGGAAGCAAATACCTCATAAGGATTTTCATTCTTACTGTATTCCATGCCTAGGCCCAGAACACAACATCACTAGTTTGTTTTGTGCTAGATTTAACAAACGCACTATTAAACGTCTGTTTGATT
Source organism: Protopterus annectens (assembly GCF_019279795.1). Lineage (NCBI taxonomy): Eukaryota > Metazoa > Chordata > Ceratodontiformes > Protopteridae > Protopterus > Protopterus annectens. The sequence continues at coordinate 424,038,228 of NC_056746.1, forward strand.
TTGCTCGCCATTATTTTGGGCAAAGGTTTAATTACACAATGCCGTCGGAACAACCGACGACCGGAATGCATAAAAAGCGCAAAGATAGGGAAAGGATTCAGAGGTCCAAAACTGACTAAGCCTCTTCTAGGCCAGCCGCCAGTTATCAGTGAGGAGCTTTCACAGCCCCTGACACCCGCTACCTCAGAACCACAGGCCGCGTCAGACTCCCACGTAGTGGTGCCTAGGCCTCTGGAGCCTCAAGGTGTTGCGCCAACAGAGATTAATCCTTCAGATGGGTCCGGAGCCGCTGAGCAGGCATCTGCTTCTGAGGGTGTTTTCAGGCCTACTCAACTTACCATTACAACTACAGCCAAGACTAAGCCTACACTAAGCCTACACTAAGCCTACACTAAGCCTACACTAAGCCTACACTAAGCCTACACTAAGCCTACACTAAGCCTACACTAAGCCTACACTAAGCCTACACTAAGCCTACACTAAGCCTACACTAAGCCTACACTAAGCCTACACTAAGCCTACACTAAAGACAAAGAAGCAAGTGCAGCATTCACCTGGATAGGCCTCCATGCCTAAAAAAACAGATGCTCAAGATGGCCGAAGACTTGATAACTTTGATCAGCCCCCCCCCCCCCCCCCCCGATAAAAGGCCTAGGCAGGATACAGACTGATTCCTCTGACCAGGTTTCAATTTATTCTGATTCCTCTTCAGACCAGGGATACTCTTTACCCCCCTTTGAGGATTCTGATGCTGAAGAATCCATTCCTTCAGCCTCTCCTCCTGAGGCTTACTCTTTTGGGGAAACGTTACATACCATGAGGGAGCATTTCCATTGGGAGGGTCAGGATTACTCAGAATCCAAGAAAAGGCTCAGGCTTTCTTTTGCTGCCTCAGCACAGACCCCTTGCTATTCCGCCAGTGTTGGACATTGTGGATGGTGTTCTCTGAATCTAGTTTAAACCCCGATTCTTTACCCCCAGTTCCAGTCAAGCTAGACAGATGCTACAGAGTCACTGACTCTCACAAATTCCTTTATAAAAACCCTGTTGCAGACCCAGAAACTATTTCCCAGGGTCCCAAAGGGGTTAAGGCTTCCACGGCTAAGAATCCAGTTCCCTTGGATAGGGACTCTAGAGCTTTAGACAGATGGGGAAAGAAAGTTTACACGTCTGCAACTTTAGCAGTGAGAATTCTAAATTGCCCGTTTCACATGCTTAAGTATCAACAATATTTACTGTCTCAATTAAAACAGAAAATGAGTATAAATGCAGAACAACCTGACTATAAGGAAATGCAGGATTTATTGCATGCAGCTGAACAGGTGGGAAAGCATACTTTGCAATGTGGTTGATTCGTTAGGAGCTTCTTGTAGAGCAGCAGTTACAGGATCTGTGATTTGAAGGCATGCTTGGTTAAAAGAACAAAGTTTACCAAACCATGTTAAGGCAAAATTACAGGATGCCCCTTTGCAGCAAGATAATTTACTTGGTATTAAGGCAGAAAAGGTATTAAAGAAAATGGAGGATAAGGCAAAATCTATGCAAACAGTAAAGGATTTCTTACAGGTACAGCCACCACGATTTAGCAGAAGTTGGCCTACTAAGAATTGGTCCTTTCCAGTGTCAGACAGGCCACAAAGAGGCAGATAGACGCCCAAGAGGCAGATCTTAGCCACAAGGTTCTTACAGACCACAACAGTGGGGTGCTTCAAACCCAAAACAAGGTGAGGATAAGTCACAACCTTACAGGAAACGGTCCCAATGACTTCCCCCTTCCAATGCCAAACTCTTACCTTTTGGCAGCTCCCTTAGGGGGGAAGCTAGCACTTTTTTCTCAAAACTGGCAAGCAATCACCCAAGACAAATGGGTGCTGAATATTGTCTCAAGGTTACAGGTTCCACTTTCACACTTTTCCAAAGCTAAAAGGAATGCCAGATCTGCCACACAATCAATGGGCAGAGGCACAAAAACAAATTACAGCTGTCATGGACATGAGAGCTATTCAAAAAGTACCACAGCAGGAAAAAGGACAAGGATTTTACTAGAGACTCTTCCTGGTACCCAGAAAGGACAAAGCCTGGAGAACCATTCTGGACCTTTCCACTCTAAATACTTACCTATATGTTCCGAAATTCAAAATGCTGACACTACAACAGCTCCTTCCCATGTTGGGCAAGAAGGCTCGTTACTTTGGAACTCAGAGGCATACCTGCATGTCCCTATCAGACAAAATTGCAGAAGATACCTCAGATTCATAGCTGGTTCAATACACGATCAATTCTCTGCACTTCCCTTTGGCTTGTCTACTGCGCCCAGGGTCTTTACTAAGTGCCTGGCACCAGTAATTGCATTTTGCAGACAAAAAGGAATTCAAATATATCCATATCTGGATGACTGCCTGATTCAAGCAGAGAGCAAGGACATTCTTCTACAGCATCTGGCGTTCGTAAAAAGATTGAGTTACCTAGGGTACACAGTAAACGAAAAGAAATCAAAACTAGTGCCCTCAAAAGAAATATTCCTGGGTGCCAGCTTAAATGCAATGGCCCAGATGGCTTATCTCACGCCAGACAAACAAGGACAACTGACTCAGTATTTTCAACTGATGGCAACAAAGTCCCAACTCCCTCCAAGAAAAATTCTGCAGGCCTTGGGATTCATGGCATCCTGCATTCTACTAATTCCATATGCAAGACTGCATATGAGGAAATTACAATGGTACCTAAAAAGTGTTTGTTCTCAACATTCACACAGCTTGGAGACAGTAATACCTCTAATTCCCTGCCTACAACAGGCATGTCACCTCAATAAGGGTCAGCCTTTCACTCTCCCCACAGCCCGGCAGACTATAACAGACTTCTCGGATTACGCCTGGGGAGCACACATGGCAGGAAAATGTATTCAGGGCAAATGGACCACAGAACAAATGCCTCTTCACATTAATCAAAAAGAGATGTTGACTGTACAAAATGCCCTAACAGCTTTCTAGGACCTTTTGCATCCAGGACAATTATTAATAAGGACGGATAACACCACAGTGATGTTGTACATAAACAAGCAAGGGGGCACTCATTCTTACCCCCTATGCAGGCAAGCCATGACCTTGTGGAACACGGCTATAGCTTATCAAGTTCATCTGCAAGCACAATTTCTGCCAGGAAAGATAAATACTCTGGCAGATGACCTAAGCAGAAACATCATGGATCCTCATGAGTGGAAATTAAATCCACAAGTATTCAGCATGTTAATGCAAAAATGGGGGTGCCCAGACATAGATCTCTCTGCCTCCCCACTGAATTGCCACCTACAAAAATTCTGCACACTGACTTATCGCACACAAGCATGGAAAGTGGATGCTCTTTCGTTCAGCTGGAAAAACCTAAGCGTTTATGCCTTCGCACCACTGCCTCTCCTTTCAAAGGTACTCCTAAAAGCCAAACAAGACAAACCACAGATGATTCTGATTGCCCCAGACTGGCCACGCCAGCACTGGTACACAATCTTAAAGAACTTAGCTCAAGGTCCACCTTGGATTTTGCCTCAAATTCCACACCTTCTGACTCAGCAAAACAATCCGATACTGCACAGTCAGCTCAAAACCTTAAACCTGGCTGCATGGAAGATTCAAAACCAAACCGACAACTTCTCTTTCTAAAGCTGTTATGGATGTCATTTTTGGAGGCCAGGAGGCCTAGCACCAGGAAATCTTCTTATTCAGAAAAGTGGATAAGATTCTGTGCCTGGAACCAGTCTCAAAACATTGATCCTCTGGTCCCTAACATTCCTCGGATACTACAATACTTGACTGAGATGCTGGACAAAGGACTATCCTTCTCATCCATTAAGATTCACGCTTCTGCCATCTCGGCTCATTACAACACAGATCCTCCTATTTTTTTCTCACCCTTTTACTAAAGCAGTACCTCAGAGGAGCTAAAAACATAAGACCGCCCCGGAGAGCACCAACACCAACTTGGGAACTCAATGTTTTGTTTGGAAAAGCTCACTTTGCCTCCTTTTGAACCAGCCAATTTAGCAGAGTTAAAATATATGTCATGGAAAACTGCTCTGCTTCTGGCAATAACCTCAGCACGAAGAGCCTCAGAACGACAGGCACTAATGGCAGTGGAGCCTTTTATAGTTTTCCACCAAGACAGGGTTTCTTTAAGGACAAACCCTTCCTTTATGCCTAAGGTGGTATCCAGTGTGGCTCTTAACTAAACTATTCACTTGCCAACCTTTTATCCAAATCCCCAGAATAAAGGGGAGAAACTTCTACATTCCTTGGACATACACAGGCAATTACGCTTCTACTTGGACAAAACAAAAGCTTTCAGAAAAACTGAACAATTGTTTGTATCATTATGCTGCAGGATTACAGGGAAAGGCTATTTCAAAGCAGACCATTTCAAAGTGGATAGGACACTGTATCCGGTTCTGCTACACACAGCATGGGAAACCTGTACCATCTAACATTAGACCACATTCCACGAGGGCAATTGCTACTTCTACTACCACATTCCACCAGGGCATTGCTACTTCTACTGCCTACCTTAGAGGAGTACCTACCAAAGATATCTTGGAAGCTGCAACTTGGAGTTCTGTGCACACCTTTACCAAGCATTACCATTTGCTTCTTTATTCTAGATCCAGAGCTGGCTTTGCCACTGCAGTGCTGCAGGGCCTCCTAGCCACACCCAATCCTCTATAGAGCCAGCCACCCAAACTCAGCTTTAGGATTCTACCCAAGTGTAATGACTGCAGCAGTGAAACACGATTAACATAGCACAGTTTTGTACCTACCATAAATGTAGATGTTAGTGTCTTCACTGCTGCAGTCCAGGTTACCCACCCCGCCAGCCCCTCATTCTTATCTGGGACTAACCTATACTACCTTTGTGGTGTATTTGCTGGTTAATGAAGGTTTTATTTTTACCTTTTTTGTATGTTTTTTTAGCAATATGTATTGCCTACCCTTTTTGGGGGCACCTGACATCTGGGGCAAGAAAAACTGAAGAAAATGGCATCTGCTGCTGCTTGTATACCCCTGGCGCACTTTAATCAGGGAAGAGGCGACAGCAACAGACGCTGGACCAAGACTTTGGAACTCAGGCCAACTGCGGGCCCGCCTGAAGGCAGGATAACCCAAGTGTAATGACTGCAGCAGTGAAGACACTCTAACATCTACATTTATGGTAGGTACAAAACTGTACTTTCTCCAGCCTGTCTCCAAAACCAGTCTGGATCAGGCATTTATTCCAGGTTTCTTTTCATGCCAAAGAAAATGGGAGACTTGAGACCCATTCTGGATATTACTACCCTGAACCTGTCCATTGCAAAGATGAAGTTTCAGATGGTCAACCCAGCAGTCCAGTCTGCCCTTTCTGCATATGAATGACTGGATATGTTCGATAGTACGCATCCTGAAGGTCCATCATGTGAAAATGAACAGACGCTCTAGATTCCTTCGCTTCTAGGTGGGACCCAGTCATTTTCAGTTGGGAGTGCTCCCCTTTGGACTGCCCACCAGTTTTTTTCTAAAATGATGGTAGTGGCGGCTCAACTGCAGCTGTAGGAGTTTCAGGTTCCCTTACCTGAATGATTGACTCCTTTCTGCTCCCTCCAGGTATCCACTGATTCAAGGCAGGGATTACTACCTCCTAGCCCCTTCCTTGGGCATTATGATCAGTCAGTCTAATTTGGAATCTGTTCAGCTGTTTGACTTAATAGGTGCCCGGTTGGATACGATAGAGGGCAGGGTGTTTCTGCCTCCAGACAGATTGTCCCTCTGATATGTGCAGTCTATTCTGTAGACCCATCTTCCCCCAGCAGGTATGCTTCTTCAGGCGTTGGGGTCCATGGAGGCTACGATCACCCTTCTACCAACTGCTTGCCTTCCCTTGAGGATTCTCCAGTGGACCTTGGCAGTACAGTTGTCCTTTTTTGAACTTCATCGTACCTGATCCGGCTATCCTGAGTCTGTTGGGAATCTCTTCGATGGTGGCTTTAGTCCCTGGACTGACTTCTAGCCTGCCCATTTGTTCTTCCTTCGCCCTCTGTCATAGTGACCATGGATGCCTCCCTGCTCAAGTGGGGTGGGGGCATTGCGTGGGACGGACTATCTAAGGCATGTTGCCCTCCCTGGAGACCAATCTGCATATCCATGTCCTGGAGATGAGGGCGGTGCTTTTGGCGTTGCAAGCCCTTCAGGCCTTTCTACCAGGACTATTGCCATCCAGACGGACATGTCAGTCTGGTACATCAACTAATAGGAGCGACCAGATCTTATCCCCTTTGCTGAGGGGTCATGAGATTGTGGGATTGGGCGATTTTTTTCTTCCAGCTGGCTTCTGGTGGCAATGCATATTCCGGGGAAGTCCAGCATCCTAGTGGATAGGCTCATCGGAACCATTTTGATGCCTTACGAGTGGTCTCTGAATCCTTCAGTAGCAGACATGATCTTTCAAAAATGGAATCATCCTTGCTGCAATCTCTTTGCCTCTCCTTCCAACGTGAAGTGGAGCAAGTATTTCACTCTGATCACCCCCTCCTGAGGAGTCACCCAGAGATGCACTTGGCCCTCTGGTCCACTGTGTTCCAGTGTTGGTCCTCCGGTCTACTGTATGCTTATCCTTCTCTTTTTCTGATCCCCAAAGTTAATTCAGAAAGCACAACAGTTGAAGAGCAAATCCTTCTTGCCCCACTCTGTCCTTGCCACGTTTGGTTCCCCACTCTGTGGTCTCATCTAGTGTGTCCTCCTCGGAATCTGGATCCGGTTCTGGATCTTCTCACACACCCGTTGGGGGTTTCTCACCCAGACTTGGTCTGAAGCTCGCCACTTGGCTGCTCCAGTTTCCCTGATGGCCAGGACTCCCAGGCTCTCCGCCTGTCAAAAAGATCTTTGTTGCGGCTCATAAGGCTTCTACCAAGATAATCTAGTCCAGTAAGTGTAAACGTTTTGTCTGGACTTCTCAGCACAGTCTGGATCCGTTTACAGCTCCTGTCCCTGCCATTTTGTACTTGGCTCATATTTTTTTCACAATGGCACTAGTTTTTCTACAATTAAAGTTCAGTTGGCAGAAATTTAAAATTTCTATGTGGGTGAGAATTCGGCAGCCTTGGCTGCTTCTAAGCTTTGCAAGGCCTTTTTGAAGGGTACTTTTCTTCTTTGGCCTCTTACCAAGGACCCCACGCCTCCTTGGGATTTAACTCTGGTTTTACAGGCCCTAGTTTATCCACCATTTGAACCAGCTGCCACTGTCTATTTACAATTCTTATTGTAAAAGACTGTCTTCTTGATGGCTGTTACCTTGGCCAAGAGGGTATCTGAACTGCAGGTGTTGTTCATCAAGCCTCATCTCCTGTTCCATAAAGGCAGAGTGACTCTTCGTACTAACCCATCTTTCTTACCAAAGTTGGTCTCGAATGGCAAATTAATCACCTGGTTAATAGCTTTAATCTTCCTGAATTATCGGAACAAAGGTGAATACAAATTGATTTTACTTTGTTCACAGGCAGCTGTGCATAGAACCAGAAGTTTTTGACGGTCTGGTCAACTTTGTCTCTAAGCCACGTCTGGGAAAGCCTATTTAAGATCATTCTTGCTAATTCAATTTCAGCTGTATTTCTATGGCTCATCATTCCAAAGGTTTGGCTCTGTCAGGTCCTGTCCAGGCGTGTTATACCAGATCAGTGTCGTCTACTGTGACTTTTTTGGTCCAGGATTCCTGTTGATACCTGTTCAACTGCTACCTGGTGTTCTTTGCATACTTCTGTCTTCCATTACAAAGTGGATATTCTCTCCAGGAGCAGGGCTTCTTTTGGCTCTATTTGTGCTCAAGAACATCTTTCCCTAAGGGCCTCCCAAGGTTGTTATAGCTAGGGGCTCTATCCCATAGGGTTAAGATCAAACGAAAAACAACTTCAGGTAAAGTTATGTACTTACCATAACGTTCCATCTGAGGTGTTGCTTTTCATTAGTCTTCTACTGTCCCTCTCTCCTTCCCCTTGCCTTTTTTAGCTGTCTAGTGGGCTGGACAGATGTAGGTGCAGGCTTCTTCTTAACTCTAGTGGAGTCTGTGTGCACTGTTGCCTTTTTTGGTCAGGAGTTAGGTTTTTCTGCTGAGAGCTTGGTGCCATTCTGCAGCAAACTCTGAGAGGAAGATGGACAGCAGGGCATTATGGGTAGGTGAGGAGCTTGGATTTCTGTTCTGATGCTGGAATATATGGCGGAGTCTGATCTGTGCCGGATCAGACTCCCATAGGTTGAAGACCAATGAAAAGCAACAGCTCAGATGAAACGTCATGGTAAGTACATAACTTCTTTTTCTATTTCCTTTGGCGTCCGTCGCCAAGAATGCCCTCTCTCCTGGGGTTTGGAGGGGGGGTATTTTGAACGGAGTTGGATTCAAGGGACCTAGTCATCTGTAGAGGCCCACCTTCATCTGAAAAGGAGAGAAGTTCTCTCATTGCAGGCCTTTCAGCACATTCTTCCCAGTGATTGTGATTCATACCAACAATTTCAGTCTAGTATCTGAACAAGCAGAGGGGGGGGGGACACCTTCTTATCCTTTGTTGAAAGACAGTGATGGTTTGGCAATCACCGATTTTCTTAGCAGTTTCTGATGGTAATGCACGTCACAAGGAAGTCTAAAATTCTAGTGGACAGTCTAAGCAGGAGCAGTCTGTTAACTCACCAAATGGCCTGCAAGTCAGAGGGTTGTGACTTGGAATTTTTGGTGTTGGAGCATTCCATGTTGTAACCTTTTCACCTTTCTGTCCAACACAGTGTAACTGTTATTACACCCTTACACTCCAGCTCTCAAGTGGCGAAGCATTCCCTCCACTGTGGATACGATGCCGTAGACGTCTATAGCAGGGCTGCTGTTGCAGGTCAGTCATTAGGAGACCTACATGGCTGAAAGAGCATCTCTGTCTGATTATGTTAAATCCAGACTTCTAGATGTCTCCCTCCACGACCGTCACCCAGGGGATGCTCTTCTGTATGCTTGGCCCCTGGCCGCCTATATGCATATCCCCCAGTTCCCTTGTTTCTTCAGAAAGCAGTCTGCTGCAGAGCTATTATGATTCTAATAACCCACTTTTGGCTTCATCCAGGTGTGGTTTCTCTTCCTATGGCCTCTTCTCAAGTACCCTCTTTGGGTACTGGGTACCATTTTGGATCTCATTTCTTATCCAGTGGGTCTGGATCCCCCCAAACCTGCAATCCTTGGTTAACAGCATGGTTCTTCCAGTTCCCTAGATGGCTAGAAATCCCAGACTTCCACAGACTGTTCATATTTTTCATCTCAAAGGCAGTCCACCAGGAAGGTGCATTATAATAAATGGAGGTTTGTGGGCAGTCTCTCTCAAGTTTGATTTTCTCCACCCCTTTGGAATTCAGTTTGGAGTTCATTGCTCAGTTGTTTCAGTCATGCAACAAAGTACAGCTTGTGTGGCTATTTTTAATGTTTATGTTGACTGAGATAATGTGCCTCTGGCTTCCCTTAAAATATCCAAGGTTTTCCTTACGGGTATGTTTTCATTTCGTCCTGTAGTGTAGGAACCGGTCCCTCCCAGAGAATTGCCTTTTGTGTTGCAGGGCCTTACCAGCCCTCCATTTGTATCTTCAGCGACTCCTAACTTGAAGGTTTGTCTTGGAAAACTTTTATTTTGGTAGCAGTTACTCCTAGGAGGGTTTCCAAATTGCAAGCTCTTTTCTTCACCCCTTCTTTGGTTTTCCTTAGACAAGGTTTCTTTGTATGAACCCTTTTTTGCCAAAGATAGCTTTTGAGAATAATATTTCCATGCATTCTCTTGTATTTCCTAACTTCTCCAATAAAGTAGTACCTTTGCATTATTTGGATGTACATAGACTTGAGGTTTTATTTAGATTGTACAAAAGGTTAATCCTAGACAATTTGTCTCCTCTTCAAAATCCAGGTTGGGTTCGCCTGTATCTAAAGTGACTTTATCCGGGTGGCTGTCATTGTGTTGTGCTTGCATAATTGAAAGGCAAGACCCTTCCTCACAAGTCTAAAGGTCATTCGGCAAGAGCTATGGCTACTTCTACAGCTTTCCTCAAGTACCAATGGGTGAAGTTTTGTGCAGCTGCTACTTGGCTGGTTCACCACACTGTCTCAAGCTGGATACTCGCTCTAGATCCATGGCTTCTTTGGCTCTACTCTGTTGCAGATTATCCTTCCTTGGTTCCTTCCAAGGAATGTTCATGGCTGGGGACTTACTCCAACAGGTTGAAGCCAGAATGGAGCAGACAGCATTGGATATGAAAGATATGTACTTACCATAATGATAGATCTGTGTTCTGGTTTAGTTCAAACTCCCCCCGTCTTTGCATGGCTAGCCTTTCTGTGATTGAACATCTTTTCTTTACCTTTTGGAGTCCTGCAGCCTCCCTTGATGTATACTTTGTGTTTTTTGTGTGTGTGTGTGTGTGTGTAAGCATGTCCATGCATAGCGAAAGTGTTCTTCATGGGGCAGACTCTGAGGGTTAGGGTGAGGAGTGGGGGTTTGTGGTTAAGGGAGGCATAGCCAAGCGAGTAGACTTTAGAATTGGTCAGTGTCTGATCCATAATCCCACAGGTTGATCCAGATAGTCGGCCCAAATACCAGAGTCTTGGGATTTCTGTGTTGGATGCTGTAGCCTCTTCCATGACATTAGGGGTATAAAACATGCAGCCGACGCCATTGCATCAGCTTTTCTTACCTTGCAGGAGCCCAAAGCAAAAGCAGTTGGCAAGTGCTGGTCGGCCGCTACCTGAAATTTTCGTTTTTCGAGTTTGAAACCTGAAGTCTTCTAAAGCTAAGTACCCCATTTGGGGATCCTTTTTTCTTGTTCTAACCAATGTCAGAAAAAGCTAACAATTGTCTTGCCTGTGGAAAGCAAATACCTCAGATTTTCATTCTTACTGTCACCTGTTTAGGCCCAGACCAAGACGTCCCTCGCTGTTGGATGTTCTTGTTTCACTGCTGCAGTCATTACACATGGGTTATCCTGCCATCAGGCGGGCCCTCAGTCTGCCTGAGTTCCAAAGTCTTGGTCAGGCGTCGGTTGCTGTCGCCTCTTCCCTGATGTCGGTGTGCCAGGGGTATATAAGAAGCAGACGATGCCATTTTCTTCGGTCTTTCTTGCCGCGCGGTGCCCGAAGCAAAAGCAGTTTGCAAGTGCTGGTCGGCTGACTCCTGAGATTTCAGAACCGAAGTCTTCGATAAAGCTAAGTACCCCGTTGGGGAAAATTTTTTTCTTGCTTCAGACCGATGTCAGAAAAAGTTAATAATTGTATTTCTTGTGGGAAGCAAATAACCTCAAGGATTTTCATTCTTACTGTATTCCATGCCTAGGGCCCAGACCACGACGTCACTAGTTATCGGTTTTGTGCTAGATTTAACAAACGCACTATTAAACGTCTGTTTGATTTTTCTCGCCATTATTTTGGGCAAAGGTTTAATTACACAATGCCGTCGGAACAACCGACCGGAATGCATAAAAAGCGCAAAGATAAGGAAAGGCTTCCGAGGTCCAAAACTAACTACTAAGCCTCTAATAGGCCAGTCGTCGGTTTTCAGTGAGGCGCTTTCACAGCCCCCGACACCTGCTACCTCAGACCCGCAGGCCGCGTCTGACTCCCACGTGGAGGTGTCTAGGCATCTGGAGCCTCAAGGTGTTGGGCCAACTGAAATTAACCCTTCAGATGGGTCCGGAGCCGCTGAGCAGGCATCGGCTTCAGAGGGTGTTTTCAGGCCTACTCAACATACCATTACAACCATAGCCAAGACTAAGCGTACACTAAAGACAAAGAAGCAAGTGCAGCATTCACCTGGACAGGCCTCCATGCCTAAAAACAGATGCTCAAGATGGCTGAAGACTTGATAACTTTGATCAGGGGTTCCCACCCCCCCCTCCTGATAAAAAGGCCTAGGCAGGATACAGACTATGATTCCTCTGACCAGGTTTCAATATATTCTGATTCCTCTTCAGACCAGAGATATTCTTTAACCCCCTATGAGGATTCTGATGCTGAAGAATCCATTCCTTCAGCCTCTGCTCCTGAGGATTACTCTTTTGTGGAAACTTTACATACCATTAGGGAGCATTTCCATTGGGAGGGCCAGGATTACTTAGAATCCAAGAAAAGGCTCAGAGACTTTCTTTTGCTGCCTCAGCACAGGCCCTTTGCTATTCCGCCAGTGTTGGATATTGTGGATGATGTATTCTCTGAATCTAGTTTAAACCCTGATTCTTTACCCCCAGCTCCAGTCAAGCTGGACAGATAGATAGTACAGAGTCTCTGACTCTCACAAATTTCTTCATAAAAACCCTGTTGCAGACCCAGAAACTATTTCCCAGGGTCCCAAAGGGGTTAAGGCTTCCACGGCTAAGAATCCAGTTCCCTCTGATAGGGACTCTAGAGCATTAGACAGATGGGGAAAGAAAGCTTACACCTGTGCAACTTTAGCAGTGAGAGCTCTGAATTGCCAGTTTCACATGCTTAAGTATCAACAATATTTACTGTTGCAATTAAAACAGAAAATGAGTATAAATGCAGAACAACCTGACTATAAGGAAATGCAGGATTTATTGCATGCAGCTGAACAGGTGGGAAAGCATACTTTGCAATGTGGTTTTGATTCATTAGAAGCTTCTTGTAGAACAGCAGTTACAGGATCTGTGATTCGAAGGCATGCTTGGTTAAAAGAACAAAGTTTACCAGATCATGTTAAGGCAAAATTACTGGATGCTCCTTTGCAGCAAGATAATTTATTTGGTATTAAGGCAGAAGAGGTATTACAGAAAATGGAGGATAAGGCAAAAAATCTATGCAAACAGTAAAGGATTTCTTACAGGTACAGCCACCACGATTTAGCAGAAGTTGGCCTACTAAGAACTGGTCCTTTCCAGTGTCAGGCCAAAAAGAGGCAGATACAGATGCCCAAGAGGCAGATCTCAGCCACAAGGTTCTTGCAGACCACGACAGTGGGGTGCTTCAAACCCAAAACAAGGTGAGGATAAGTCACACCTTTACAGGAGACAGTCCCAATGACTTTCCCCTACCAATGCCAAACTCTTACCTTTTGGCAGCTCCCTTAGGGGGGAAACTAGCACTTTTTTCTCAAAACTGGCAAAAATCACCCAAAACAAATGAGTGCTGAATATTGTGTCTCAAGGTTACAGGTTCCACTTTCACACTTTTCCAAGGCTAAAAGGAATGCCAGACCTGCCACAAAATCAATGGGCAGAGGCACAAAAACAAATTACAGCTCTCATGGACATGAGAGCTATTCAAAAAGTACCACGGCAGGAATAAGGATTTTACTCAGGACTCTTCCTGGTACCCAGAAAGGACAAAGCCCGGAGACCCATTCTGGACCTTTCCACTCTAAATACTTACCTGGATGTTCCGAAATTCAAAATGCTGACACTACAACAGCTCCTTCCCATGTTGGGCAAGAAAGCTTGGCTCGTTACTTTGGACCTCAGAGTCCTACCTGCATGTCCCTATCAGACAAAATTGCAGAAGATATCTCAGATTCATAGCTGGTTCAGTACACTACCAATTCTTTGCACTGCCCTGTGGCTTATCTACTGTGCCCAGGGTCTTTACCAAGTGCCTGGCACCAGTAATTGCATTTTGCAGACAAAAAGGAATTCAAATATATCCATATCTGGATGACTGCCTGATTCAAGCAGAGAACAAAGACATTTTTCTACAGCATCTGGCGTTCGTAAAAAGATTAATTTGCCTAGGGTACACAGTAAACGAAAAGAAGTCAAAACTAGTGCCCTCACAAGAGATAATATTCCTGGGTGCCAGCTTAAATACAATGGCCCAGATGGCTTATCTCACGCCAGACAAGCAAGGACAACTTTTATTTTCAATTGATGGCAACAAAGTCCCAGCTCCCTGCAAGAAAAATTCTGCAGGCCTTGGGATTCATGGCATCCTGCATTCTACTAATTCCATATGCAAGACTGCATATGAGGAAATTACAATGGTACCTAAAGTGTTTGGTCTCAACATTCTCACAGCTTGGAGACAGTAATACCTCTAATTCCCTGCCTACAACAGGAGTTTCGATGGTGGGCACAGGTATGACACCTCAACAAAGATCAGCCTTTCACTCTTCCCATAGCCAGGCAGACTATAACAGACGCCTCGGACTATGCCTGGGGAGCACACATGGCAGGAAAATGTATTCAGGGCAAAAGGACCACAGAACAAATGCCTCTTCACATCAATCAAAAAGATGTTGGCTGTACAAAATGCCCCAACAGCTTTCAAGGACCTTCTGCATCCAGGACAATTAATAAGGGCAGACAACACAGTAATGTACATAAACAAGCAAGGGGTGCACTCATTCTTACCCCCTATGCTGGCAAGCCATGACTTTGTGGGAACACTGCTATAACTTATCAAGTTCATCTGCAAGCACAATTCCTGCCAGGAAAGATAAATACTCTGGCAGATGACCGAAGCTGAAACATGGATCCTCACGAGTGGAAATTAAATCCACAAGTTTTCAGCATGATAATGCAAAAATGGGGGTGCCCGGACATAGATCTCTTTGCCTCCCCACTGAATTGCCAACTACAAAAATTCTGCACAAGGACTTATCACACACAAGCATGGAAAGTGGATGCGCTTTCATACAGCTGGAAAAAACTAAGCGTTTATGCCTTCCCACCACTGCCTCTCCTTTCAAAGGTACTCCTAAAAGGCAGACAAGACAAACCACAGATGATTCTGATTGCTCCAGACTGGGCACGCCAGCACTGGTACCCAATCTTAAAGAACTTGGCGCAAGGTCCATCTTGGATTTTGCCTCAAATTCCACACCTTCTGACTCTGCAAAACAATCAGATACTGCACAGTCAGCTCAAAACTTTAAACCTGGCCGCATGGAAGATTCAATAGCCAGACAGACAACTTCTCTCTCTAAAGCTGTTATGGATGTCATTTTGGAGGCCAGGAGGCCTAGCACCAGGAAATCTTATTCAGAGAAGTTGAAGAGATTCTGTGCCTGGAACCAGTCTCAAAACCCTGATCCTCTGGTCCCGAACATTCCTCAGATACTACAATACTACTGAGATGCTGGACAAAGGACTATCCTTCTCATCTATTAAGATTCACGCTTTTGCCATTTCGGCTCATTACAACACAGATCCTCCTATTTTTTGTCACCCTTTGCTAAAGCAGTACCTCAGAGAGGCTAAAAACGTAAGACCACCCCATAGAGCACCAACACCAGCTTGAGACCTCAATTTTGTTTTGGAAAAGCTCACTTTGCCTCCTTTTGAACCAGCCAATTCAGCAGAGTTAAAATATATATCATGGAAAACTATTGTGCTTCTGGCAATAACCTCAGCACGAAGAGTCTCAGAACTGCAGGCACTAATGGCAGTGGAGCCTTTTATCATTTTCCACCAAGGCAGGGTTTCTTTAAGAACAAACCCTTCCTTTATGCCTAAGGTGGTATCCAGTGTGGCTCTTAACCAAACTATTCACTTGCCAACCTTTTATCTAAATCCCCAGAATAAAGGGGAGAGACTTCTACATTCCTTGGACATACACAGGCAATTACGCTTCTACTTGGACAAAACAAAAGCCTTCAGAAAAACTGAACAATTGTTTGTATCATATGCTGCAGGATCACAGGGAAAGGCCATTTCAAAGCAGACCATTTCAAAGTGGATAGGACACTGTATCTGGCTCTGCTCCACACAGCATGGGAAACCTGTACCATCTAGCATTAGACCACATTCCACCAGGGCAACTGCTACTTCTACTGCCTACCTTAGAGGAGTACCTACCAAAGATATCTTGGAAGCTGCAACTTGGAGCTCAGTGCACACCTTTACCAAGCATTACCATTTGCCTCTTTATTCTAGGTTCAGCGCTGGCTTTGCCACTGCAGTGCTGCAGGTCCTCATAGCCACACCAAATCCTCTATAGAGCCAGCCACCCAAACTCAGCTTTGGGATTCTACCCAAGTGTAATGACTGCAGCAATGCAACACGATGAACATAGTACAGTTTTGTACCTACCATAAATGTAGATGTTAGTGTCTTCACTGCTGCAGTCCAGGTTACCAACCCGCCAGCCCCTCTTTCTTATCTGGGACTAACCTATACTACCTTTGTGGTGTATTTGCTGGTTAATGAAGGTTTTATTTTTACCTTTTTTGTATGTTTTATTAGCAATATGTATTGCTTACCATTTTTGGGGGCACCTGACATCTGGGGCAAGAAAAACTGAAGAAAATAGCGTCTGCTGCTGCTTATATAACCCTGGCGCAGTGACGGGGAAGAGGCGACAGCAACCGACGCTGGACCAAGACTTTGGAACTCAGGCCGACTGCTGGCCCGCCTGACGGCAGGATAACCCAAGTGTAATGACTGCAGCAGTGAAGACACTCTAACATCTACATTTGTGGTAGGTACAAAACTGTACTTTTTGTGACTTGTTCAACACCCAAACAGGGTGATATTCGTGTTTCCCTGTTGCAGTCATTACACTTGGGTTATCCTGCTGGCAGGCTACCCGCAGTCGGCCTGAACTCCAAAGTCCTGGTCCGGCGTCTGATGCTGTCTCCTCTTCCCTGACGTCAGTGTGCCAGGGGTATATAAGATGCAGCAGATGCCATTTTCTTCAGTCTTTCTTGCCGCGCGGTGCCTGTAGCAAAAGCAGTTGGCAAGTGCCTGTCGGCCGACTCCTGAGATTTTCGAAATTGAATTTCAGATCTGAAGTCTTCAATAAAACCAAGTACCCCATTGGGGGAACTTTTTTCCTTGCTCCAGACCTGTGTCAGAAAGTTAACAATTATATTTCTTGTGGGAAGCAAATACCTCCTAAGGATTTTCATTCTTACAGTATTCCTTGCATAGGCCCTGACCACGGCGTTGCTAGTTGTCGGTTTTGTGCTAGATTTAACCAGCGCACTATTAAGCGTTGGTATGATTTTGCATTTCATTACTTTGGCTGAAGGTTTAACTATACAACGCTGTCGGAACAGCCGACGACCGGAGTTCATAAAAAGCGCAAGGAAAAATAAAAGGACAGGCATCCGAGGTCCAAAACAGGCGACAAAGCCTCTTCTAGGCCAGTAGCCGGTTCGCCGGATCTCTGTGAGGTGCTTTCGCAGCCCCTGACACCTGCTACCTCAGAGCCACAGGCCGCCTCCGACTCCCACGTGGAGACAACTAGGCCTCTGAATACTCAAGGTATTAGGCCTTCGGAAACTAATCCCCCAGATGGTTCTGGAGCCGGTGAGCAGGCAGCTTCTGAGGGTGTTTTCAGACCTGCACAGCTTTATATCAAGCCAACTTCAGCATCCAAGACAAAGACTAAAACAGCTTTTAAGACAAGGAAACAAGTACAGCATTCTCCAGGACAGACTTCCATGCCTAAGAAACAGATACTCAAAATGGCCGAAGACCTAATTACTTTGATCAGGGGTTCCCATCCCCCTCCTGATAAGAGGCGTAGGCAAGACACTGAATATGATTTCTCTGATCAGGTTTGCATTTCCTTTGACTCCTCTTCAGAACAGGGATACTCTATTCCTCCCTATGAGGATTCTGATGCTGAAGAATCTATTCCTTCAACTTCTCCTCCTGAGGATTATTCCTTTGGGGAAACCCTGCATACCATGAAGGGAGCATTTCCACTGGGAGAGCCAAGATTACTCAGAATCTAAGAAAAGTCTCAGACATTCTTCTACTACCTCAGCACAGACCTCTTGCTATTCCACCTGTTCTAGACATTGTAGATGTATTTTCAGAGTCCGGGCTGTCTCCCGACTCTCTACCTCCTGCACCTTTTAAGCCAGACGGATACTACAGGGTTCCAGATTCTCATAAATTTCTATGTAAAAACCCTGCTGCTGACCCAGAAACTATATCTCAGGGTCCCAAAGGGGTCAAGGCCTCTACTGCCAAAAACCCTGTCCCCTCAGATAGGGATTCAAGGGCACTAGACAGATGGGGGAAAAAAGTTTACACTAATGCTACCTTGGCTGTAAGGGCTTTAAATTGTCAGTTTCATATGCTTAAATATCAGCAATACTTAATGTTATTACTAAAACAGAAAAAGTTGACAAATTCTGAATGTTCTGAGAACAAGGAAATTGCATGCAGCTGAACAAGTGGGAAAGCATACTTTGCAATGTGGTTTTGATTCACTGGAGGCCTCTTGCAGGGCCGCTGTTACAGGTTCTGTCATTAGAAGGCATGCTTGGTTAAAGGAACAGAATCTGCCTGATCATGTTAAATCAAAATTGTTGGATGCTCAATTACAGCATGATACTTTGGTGTTAAAGCAGAAGAGTTGTTGAAGAAAATGGAGGATAAAGCTAAATCTATGCAGACAGTAAAGGATTTCCTACAGGTACAGCCACCCAGATTTAGGAACTGGCCTTCTAAGAATTGCTTTCCACTGTCAGACAGGCCACAAAGAGGCAGGTACAGGTGCCCTAGAGGCAGACAACAGCCCCAGGGCTCATACAGGCCCAAACAATGGGGTGCTTCTACCTCCAAAAGCGGAGAAGACAAATCACAGCCATATAGGAAACAGTCCCAATGACTTCCCTCTGCCAGTGCCAAGCACTTATCTTTTGGCAGCACCCTTGGGGGGAAAGCTAGCACTTTTTTCACAAAATTGGCACATGATCACCCAGGATAAATGGGTCTTAAATATAGTCTCTCAGGGCTACAGGTTTCACTTTCACACCCTTCCAAAGGCAAAAGGTATGCCAGACCTGCCACACAATCAATGGGCAGAGGCACAAAAACAAGTTTCATCTCTCATGAACATGAGGGCTATTCAGCCAGTGCCACAAGAGCAGGGACAAGGATTTTACTCAAGACTTTTCTTAGTACCAAGAAAGGGTAAAGCCTGGAGACCAATTCTGGACCTGTCTATTCTAAATACTTTTCTGGACATTCCAAAATTCAAAATGTTGACTGTGCAGCAGCTTCTTCCCATGATGGGCAAGAAGGCTTGGCTTGTAACTTTGGACCTCAGAGGCATACCTGCATGTCCCAATCGGACAATCTTGCAGAAGATACCTCAGATTCATAGCTGGCTCAATGCACTACCAATTCTCTGCACTGCCCTTTGGCTTATCTACTGCGCCCAGAGTATTCACAAAATGCCTGGCACCAGTAATTGCATACTGCAGACAGAGGAATTCAAATATATCCATACCTGGACGACTGCCTCATCCAAGCAGAAAGAAAAGACATTCTCATACAACATCTGGCTTTTGTGAAGCATCTACTAAATTGCCTGGGGTACACAGTAAACTAACAGAAATCAAAACTTAGTACCCTCACAAAAAATGACATTCCTCTGTGCCAGCTTGGACACAACGGCCCAGAAGGCTTATCTTACACCAGACAAGCAATTACAACTGACTCAATACTTCAAGACAATGGCAACAAAGACCCAATTAACTGCAAGAAAAATTCTGCAGGCTCTGGGTTTCATGGCATCTTGCATTCTGATAATACCATTTGCAAAAATGCACATGAGGAAATTACAATGGTACCTAAAAAGCGTATGGTCTCAACACAGCCACAGCTTGGACACAGTGATATCTCTCATTCCCTGCCTTCAACAGGAATTTCTCTGGTGGGCACAGGCATGTCACCTCAACAAGGGTCAGCCTTCTGCCTTGCCCCCACCCAGGCAAACTATCATAACAGATGCTTCAGACTACGCCTGGGAGGCTCACATGGCAGGGAAATGCATTCAAGGCCTATGGACTGCAGAACAAAGAAAACTGCACATAAATCAAAAAGAGATGCTTGCTGTACAGAAAGCTGACAGCCTTCAAGGATACCTCAATCATTGGCTTTGTTCCTGCAGTACACCTGACTAACCTCTTTCTCATACTCTATTTCTCCTTCACTCTTCTCGTCACTACCTGTCTGATTTCTCCTCCTTTTACTGTTCTAATCTAACTATGTACATTTTATGTATAATTGCTAATATGTAATGAACTGCTTATTGTAAACTTGTTTCTCTTTGAAATTATCTTTCATTCTGTGTGTTATGACTTCCAATTTTTGCTATTTCTTAACAGTAATGATTATTTGTAATGTACTTAGTATTTAGTGGAGCTTTTCTCCTCGAGCCTCTGCTGAAAATGGACATGTATCCAGCCAGACTAGCCCGGTCAACAAATGCAAAATAAATAAAATAAATAAATCTACTACAGCCTGGACAACTGGCAATAAAGACCGACAACACCACAGTAATGTGGTACATAAACAAGGGGGCACACATTCCTACCCTCTTTGCAGGCAAGCAATAATCTTATGGAACACAGCTCTGACCTACCAAGTTCAGTTACAAGCTCACTTCCTGCCAGGACAGAAAAAGACATTGGCAGACGACCTAAGCAGAAACATCAAAGATCCCCACGAGTGGACGCTAGACCCACAATTATTTCCAATGATAACTCAAAGATGGGGCCTACCAAATATAGACCTGTTTGCCAGTCCTCAAAACTACCAGCTGACAAAATTTTGTACAAGGACATTCCACCAACAAGCATGGAAAGTAGATGCTCTCTCCTTCAGTTGGACGAACCTGACAGCATATGCCTTTCCTCCATTAGCTCTTCTCACAAAGGTTCTTTTGAAGTTCAAAAAGGAGAAACCTCGAATGATTCTCATAGCCCCAGACTGGCCACGCCAGCACTGGTACCCACTACTGAAGAATATGGCTCACATCCCACCATGGATATTGCCTCAAATACCTCATTTTCTCACACAGCAAGACAAGCAGATTCTACACAGCCAGATCAAAACCTTAAACCTGGCGGCATGGCAAATCAATTAAGTAGCCAACCAGCTCCTCTTTCTCAAGCAATACTGGATGTTATTCTAGAAGCCAGGAGGCCAAGTACCAGGAAGGCTTACTCGGACAAATGGAAAAGGTTTTCTGCTTGGAACCAAGCTAAAGGCCTAGATACAACTTAGCCTCATATGCCTCACATTCTACAGTATTTAGCTGAGATGTTGCATAAAGGACTTTCCTTCTCAATTAAAGTCCATGCTTCAGCTATTTCGGCTCACTACGACACAAATCCACCTTTATTTTCAAATCCACTCCTAAGGCAGTTCCTCAATGGGGCAAAAAACATTAGACCACCTAGAAGAGCTCCTACGCCTACATGGGACCTAAACTTTGTTCTGGAAAAGCTAACATTACCTCCCTTCGAACCAGCTTTTTCTGCAGACCTTCAGTTCCTATCTTGGAAGACTGCTTTGCTCCTGGCAATAACTTCTGCTAGGAGAGTTTCAGAATTACAGGCACTTATGGCAGTGGAACCTTTCCTCAATTTCATCAAGACAGAGTCTCTCTACGAACTAATCCTTCCTTCATGCCTAAGGTGGTTTCCAGCGTAGCTTTAAATCAAACCATCCATCTACCCACCTTCTTCCCCAATCCACAGAACAAAGGTGAGAGACTCATACATTCCTTGGACATTCACAGGCAGCTTCGATATTACTTGGATAAGACTAAGGCTTTCAGAAAAACTGACCAGCTCTTTGTTTCCTATGCTACAGCTTCTCAAGGGAAGGCCATTTCCAAGCAAACCATTTCTAAATGGATAGGCCATTGCATACGATTCTGTTATACCCATCATGGGAAACCAGTCCCTCCTACCATTAGGTCCCACTCTACCAGGGCAACAGCTACCTCTACAGCCTTTCTCAGGGGGGTTCCTACCAAGGAAATTTTAGAAGCTGCTACTTGGAGTTCTGTACACACCTTCACCAAACACTATCACTTGCCTCTTTATTCTAAGTCCAGGGCAGGCTTCGCCACTGCAGTCCTGCAGGGGCTCATTGCTTCCTCTAACCTTCTATAATACCTCCACCCTTCCTTAGCTTTGGGACTCAACCCAAGTGTGATGACTGCAGCAGGGTAACACGATGAACATAGTACAGTTTTGTACCTACCATAAATGTAGATGTTAGTGTTCACCCTGCTGCAGTCCAGGTTACCCTCCCTCCAACCCCTCTGATTTACTGGCTAAACCTCTGCTGTGCCTTACTGAGCTATTTGCTTATAGCTGAAGGGTTTTTGTGTCTGTACAGTGTTCTCATTTTTTGGAACTGATTTGGATCACCTTTTTGGGGGCACCTGACATCTGGGGCAAGAAAAACTGAAGAAAATGGCGTCTGTTGCAATATATGTACCCCTGGCGCACTGTCAGGGATGAAGCAACAGCAACCGGCGTCGGACCAAGACTTTGGAAATCCGGCCGACTGCGGGACCGCCTGACAGGATAATCCAAGTGTGATGACTGCAGCAGGGTGAACACTCTAACATCTACATTTATGGTAGGTACAAAACTGTACTTTCTGAAGAGCTTGTTCCGTTGAGCCACCCAGGGTTTTGGGTGCTAGGGAAGCTGTCCCAACCAGCAAGAATGAAGGCAAGATACACAACTTAACATAAAGAAGTTATGTGCCTACCATAACGTTCCATGTTAGTTGTCTTCTTCTCTCCTTCTTTCTTGTGTCCCACCCTCCATCCCCCTGTCCTTGTAGACAGAGAAGAGTTCCTTATGGTTTTTTCACTGGCTGAGCCTTCTCTGGCTATTCGCTTCTGTCTAGTAGCCTCTCTGGAGGTGTTATATATTTCAGGATAGGATCCTTTCCTTATTATGTCTGCAGTTAGACTTGCCAAACGAGATCTGGGTATCTCGCACCAGGCATCATGGGATATGGGGTGGCCTCGAGCCAGTATGCAGCTCTCGAGCTTTTGAAGATGGCCGAGTCGGAGCAGAGGATCGGTTCCGAACCCAACAAGCAAGAAAGAAGGTGAGAAGATCACAACTAACATGGAACGTTATGGTAGGTACATAACTTCTTTTTTCTTTCCCTGGTCAATCCTACCAGTGTTCCTGAAGAGCGGCCCAACTCCTTTCCTCTAGAGGAGGTTGGGGGACGTTTCTCCTTGTACCTTTCTGCCTAACCATCACCACAGATTCTTGGGTACAAAGGATTATAACCAGAGGTTATCATATCCCCTTCGATCTTTGTCCTGTCAAAAAACCTTCCCGACGTTCCACCCAGTCAAAGGGAAGAAGCAGCACTAGAGATAGAAATGCTGCTAAGAAAGAGTCATCCAAATAGTCCCTCCAGACCAGATAGGATCCGGATTCTACTGAAGACTATTTTTGGTGCCAAAGAAAACCGGGGACTGGAGACCAATTTTGGACCTCAGTTTATTGAACAAGTTTGTGAGTACAAAAATTCTGGACGGTCACTATACAGTCTATCCTCCCAAATTTGGAAAGAGACAATTGGATGTGCTCTATAGATCTTCAAGATGCGTATTACCACATGAAGGTGGACAGGCCATCAAGAAGATTTCTGCGTTTCCATGTAGGAGCCAGTCACTACCAGTTCAGAGTACTGCCCTTCGGAGACTCCACTTCCCCCAAAGTGTTCACAAGTGTCACAGCTCACTTGCGACATCAAGGATTCCAGGTGTTTCAGTACCTAGACTGGCTCATTTCTGCCCCCACCAGATACCTACTGGAAAAAGCCCTGGCATACTCTCTCCTCGCTGCTGAAAGGCTAGGCATAACTATAAACTGGCAAAAATCCAATCTCACCCCATCTCAGTCGACAGAAATTCATAGGGGTTATCTTGGACACAAAAAAAACTGCAGAGCGGCTATTCCAGAGCACAGAATTAAGGATAAAGCAACAACCGATTCCTATCCTTTCAAAGGAAAAATCCATGGCTCACTCTGTTCTACAGCTGTTGGGTTCCATGGCAGCCTCCATCACCATTATTCCCCTGGCCAGGTTTCACATGAGGCTTCTACAATGTCCCAATGGTATCCTTTTCAACATCCTCTTTCAGCCTTGATTCGAGTAACCCCCACAGATGCAAACAGGATTTAAATTGGTGGATGACACAATCTCTCTCAATGGTCACGCCCCTTTCCCCCCAGCAACCTAAAGCCACAGTGACCACGGACTCCTCCCTGATAGGCTGGGGGGGGTCTGTGTCAGGGACAGACTGTCCAAGGCACTTGGTCCCAACCGGAGGCCCATCTGCATATAAGTGTTCTAGAGCTGAGGGCAGTGCTTCTGGCGTTGCAAGCATTCCATCCCCTGCTGCCGTCTGACAGTTGCGATTCAGTCAGACAACCTGGCAGTGGTCTGGTACATCAACAAGCAAGGTGGATCTAAATCTTACCCCCTTTGTTGAGAGGCCATGAGGATATGACAATGGGCGATGACTACCAACCGTTTTCTTCTAGCAACGCACATTCCCGGGAGTTCCAACGTGATAGCAGACAATCAGCAGGTGCATTCTGCAACCTCATGAGTGGTCCCTGAATCCCTTGATAACAGCGGAGATCTTCCACTGCTGGGGCCGTCCTTGCTGCGACCTCTTTGCATCCCTGGTCAACTACAAATGCAGCAACTACTTCGCCCTGATTCCCCCTCCGGGACAGTCACCCAGGGATGTTCTAGTCCACGATTAGCCCTTGGGTCTTCTCTACGCATTTCCGCCCTTTCCTCTACCCATTTTCTGAAGAAAGCCCGGCGGTTGAAGAGCAAGGTAGTCTTCATAGCACCATATTGGCCATGACAGATTTGGTTCCCATTCCTTTGGCCTCACCTACTAGATCGACCATGGATCCTCCATCCAATCCCGGAGTTGATCTCACACCCACAGAACGTGATTCATCCCAACCTGAACGGCTTGGCTACTCCAATTCCCTTGATTGACAGGCAGAATGATCTTTCTTTACCAGTACGTGATGTTCTCATTGCTTCTCAGAAGTCCTCCACTAGAATTACTTATGTGAGCAAGTAGAAAAGATTTATCTGTTGGCTGAAAGATAAACAAGTAGACCCTCTTTACAGCACCAGTGTCAATAATACTAGACTATCTGGCTGTCCTGTTTCAGTCGGGTCTATCGGCCTCTACCATTAGAGTTCATTTGGCTGCAATTTCTAATTTTCATGAGGGTGTTCAAGATTCTTCTCTTATGTCCCATAAATTGTGCAAGACTTTCATAAAAGGTGTGAATCATCTGAAGCCACCTTTTAGAGAACCTATTCAACCATGGGGTTTATTAGATGTTCGTGTTTCACTGTTGCAGTCATGACTGTAGGGTTCTCGCCTGCCGGCAGGCAGCCCTCGGTCGGCCAGAATCCCGAAGTCTGGGTCCGGCATCGGCTGCTCAACCCTGCTCCCTGATGTCAGAGCGCCAGGAGTATAAAGCTGACAGCCGACGCCATCTTCCCCAGTCTTTCTTGCCGTGTGGTGATAGCAGTTCGCAAGTGCCGGTCGGTTGACTCCTGACGAATATTTCTACGTACTTTCGGTCCAAAGACTTTCTTCTCCACTCAAAGCTAAGTACCCCGTTGGGGAAACTTTTTTTCTTGCTCCACTCCAATGTCAGAAAAAGTTAATAATTGTATTTCATGTGGGAAGCAAATACCTCAAGGATTTTCATTCTTGCTGTATTCCTTGCTTGGGCCCTGACCACGACGTAGCTAGTTGTTGGTTTTGTGCTAGATTCAATCAACGTACAATTAAGCAACGGTACGATTTTGCTTTTCATTACTTCAGTAGACTATTTAACTACAAAATGTCGTCTGATACGCTTCCATCTACCAGAGTTCACAAGCGTCGCAAGGATAAAGACAGGCCTCCGAGGTCCAAATCTGATGAGTGCACATGTTGAGCCAGCTTCAGGTTTGGCCGTCGTCAGTGAGGCGCTTTTGCAGCCCCTGTCGGCCATTTCAGAACTGACTGCCGAAACGGACTCTCATGAGGAGCCAACCAGGCCTTTAAATATCTTTGTTGCAGGACCTTCGGACAACGCTCCTTCGGATGGGTCCGGAGCCGCTGTGCAGGTACCGGCTTCCGAAGGGGTTTTCAGGCCTACTCAGCTTCAAGTAAAGGCAAAGCCAAAGACAAAGGCAAAGACTCCTTCTAAGTCAAAGAATTCAACACAGGCCTCTTCTGAACCGGCTCCCAAGTCACAGAAACAGTTACTCAAGATGGCGGAGGATTTACTTACTATGATTAGGGGATGTTCATCGTGCATACAGCTGCAGTAATCACATATGGGTTCTCTGCCGTCAGGTGGTCCCTCGGTCGGCCGAATTCCAAAGTCTTGGTCCGGCGTCGG
Source organism: Protopterus annectens (assembly GCF_019279795.1). NCBI lineage: Eukaryota > Metazoa > Chordata > Ceratodontiformes > Protopteridae > Protopterus > Protopterus annectens. The sequence continues at coordinate 424,064,434 of NC_056746.1, forward strand.
TTGTCGTCGCTTTCTCTTCTGACGTCAGTGAGGCCAGAGTATATGACACAGCCGACGCCATGTTCTTCAGTCTTTTTTGCCGCGCGGTGCCCGAAGCAGAAGCAGTTTGCAAGTGCCGGTCGGCCAGCTCCTGAATTACGAATATTTTGGAATCCGAAGTCTTCATTAAAGCTAAGTACCCGTTGAAACTTTTCTTGCCTCAGACCGATGTCAGAAAAAGTTAATAATTGTATTTCTTGTGGGAAGCAAATACCGCATAAGGATTTCCATTCCCGCTGCATGCCTTGTTTGGGCCCAGACCACGACGTCTCGGGCTGTAGCTTTTGCGCTACCTTCAATAAACGCACTATTAAGCGTCTGGTGGAGTTCGCCCAGCACTACTTTGGTAAAGCTTTTGATTATAAAATGTCGTCGGACACTCCGACTACCGTTTTGACCAAAAAACGCAAGGAAAAGGACCGACACGCGAGGCCTGCGGTCCCCCGCCGACACCACGCCAAAACAGGCTACACGTGGTCCGGTTCTCAGCGAGACGCCTTTGCAGTCCCTGACTACCGACGACACTTTGGCGGTGTCCTCTGTACCCGAGACCGCAGGGTCTTCGGCCCTTTCCCAGACTACAACCGAAGCCTCTGCTAATGTTGAGCCTACTAATGTGGACAGGTCCACCTCCACCCATGGTGTATTTAGGCCCTCATCTTCTTTTTCAATTAAGGCCTTTACTAAATCCAAAGCAGCCAGGCAGCCCATGAGACCTGTTGTACAGGGCCCATCTCCAGGTCCCATGCCTAAAAAACAGATGCTTAGAATGGCTGAGGATTTAATTACTCTTATTAGAGGTTCTCAACCCCCTCCAGACAAGAGACCCAGAGTGGAGGAAGATTCTCCCTCTTCTGATCAGGGATCCATTTTATCAGAACATTCTGATGCAGAGGAACACTCTTACTCTCCTTTTGAGGATTCGGATGCAGAACAGTCCATTCCCTCTGTATCCCCTCCTGAGGATTTTTCCTTTGGGGAAACCTTACACACCTTGAGGGAACACTTCCATTGGGAAGGCCAAGACTTTTCAGATTCCAAGAAAAGACTTGGGGAATTTCTTTTGTTACCTCAACACAGACCTCTGGCTATACCCCCTGTTTTGGACATACTGGATGATGTCTATTTGGGGGCTTGTCTTAACCCGGATTCTCTGCCTCCTCCACCAGTCAAACCTGATAGGTATTAGAGTACCCAGCTCTCACCAAATTCTCTTCAAAAGCCATAATGCTGACCCTGAAACCATTTCACAAGGCCCCAAGGGATTGAAGGCCTCCACTGCCAAAAATCCACTTCCTGCAGAAAGGGAATCAAGATCTTTGGAAAGGTGGGGGAAAAAGGTATATACCTCAGCCACCCTAGCCATGAGGGCTTTAAATTGTCAGTTTCATATGCTTAAATATCAACAGTACCTGTTATCACAATTGAGGAACAAAATGTCTCAACCTGAACAACAAGATTTAAAGGAGTTACAGGATATGATGCATAGTGCAGAACAAGTGGGTAAACACACTTTACAATGTGGTTATGATGCCCTAGAGGCCTCAAGTAGAGCGGCAGCTACAGGATCAGTCATTCGCAGACACGCCTGGCTTAGGGAACAAAATTTACCTGATAATGTGAAAGCTAAACTTCTAGATGCTCCTTTACAAAAGGATGTGCTGTTTGGTACTAATGCTGAGGAGATACTACGGAAAATGGAAGAAAAAGCCAAATCTATGCAAACTGTCAAAGCTTTCTTACAGGTCCAACCACCACGTTTTAGCAGAAATTGGCCTTCAAAAAACTGGTCCTTTCCAGCCACTGACAAGCCCCAAAGAGGTAGATAGACGCACAAGGGGCAGAGGGCAATCACAAGGATCATATAGAGGCCGACAATGGCAAACTCCAGCACCAGGAGGTGGCGAAGACAGTGCACAACAATACAGGAAGCAAACCCAATGACTCCCTCAATTCCATGCCAAGCATGTCTCAGCTGGCAGCACTTTTGGGAGGAAAACTAGCACTATTTGCAAGCAATTGGCATATTGTCACAACAGACAAATGGATCCTGGACATTATAAACAGAGGCTACAAATTTCAATTTCACACTCTTCCAAAAATGAGAGGCATGCCAAACCTGCCACAAAATCAAAGGGCAGAGGCACAACTGCAAATTTCAAAGCTCATAAGCATGCGAGCTATTCAAGAGGTACCTACCCACCAACAAGGTCAAGGTTTTTATTCAAGACTTTTCCTGGTACCAAGGAAAGGAACCAACTGGAGACCCATTTTGGACTTATCCACCCTAAACACATTTCTAATCGTACCAAAATTCAAGATGCTCACATTACAGCAGCTTCTTCCCATGCTGGGCAAGGAGTTCTGGCTGGTAACATTGGACCTCAAGGAGGCATACCTGCATGTCCCAATCGGACAAAGCTGCAGAAGATACCTCAGATTTCTTGCAGGTTCAATCCACTATCAATTCTCTGCATTGCCCTTTGTGAATACTCTGGGCGCAGTAGATAAGCCAAAGTGCCTGGCATCAGTGATTGCCTACTGCAGACTTCAAGGGATACAAATTTACCCTTATCTAGACGACTGCCTGATCCAAGCCGACAGCAAGAACATACTTCTGGAACATCTGGCATATGTGACACGGTTACTGCTTTCTCTGGGATATACAATCAACAAAGAGAAATCAAGGCTAACACCATCCCAGAAAATAACTTTCCTGGGTGCCAACTTGGACACAAACACCCAGATGGCCTACCTTACACCAGAAAAACAAGGGCAACTATCTCAGTACTTCAAAATACTAGCAAAAAGTACCAGGCTAACTGCAAGGAAAATCCTGCAGGCTCTGGGATTCATGGCATCTTGCATTCTATTAACCCCATTTGCAAAGCTGCATATGAGGAAACTTCAATGGTACCTAAAAAACCTATGGTCTCAACAGTCACAGTTTGGAAACAATAATACCAATAATTCCATGTTTGCAAAAGGAATTTCTATGGTGGGCCCAAGCATGTCAAGCAAACAAAGGCCTTCCATTCTGCAAGCCTCAAGCAAAACAAGTCATAACCACAGACGCCTCAGACTACGCCTGGGGGGCGCACATGACGAACACGTGCATTCAGGGCAAATGGTCCCAAAAAGAAAAGCACCTTCACATCAATCAAAAAGAAATGCTAGCAGTAATAAATGCAATTACAGCTTTCAAGGACTTCCTGCATCCAGGACAATTACTGATAAGAACAGACAACACCACGGTAATGTGGTACATAAACAAACAAGGAGGAACACATTCATACCCCTTGTGCAGACTAGCCATGACTCTTTGGAACTTGGCTCTGGAAAGACAAATCGAACTTCAAGCACAGTACTTGCCAGGATTGGAAAACACACTGGCAGACAATCTAAGCAGAAAAATGACAGATCCACACGAATGGAAGTTACATCCTCAGGTGTTTGCAGAAATAATCCAAGCATGGGGGAGGCCAGACATAGATCTTTTTGCCTCCCACAGGAATCATCAATTGGAAAAGTTTTGTTCAAAGACTTTTCACCCAAAGGCCTGGAGAGTGGACGCCCTTTCATTCAGTTGGACAGCATGGACAGTTTACGCATTCCCATCTCTGCCTCTTCTGCCCAAGGTGCTTTTGAAAGCAAGAACAGACAAACCGAAGATGTTACTGATTGCCCCAGATTGGCCAAGGCAACACTGGTACCCACTCCTGAGGAGCCTAACACATACTCCTCCCTGGTCCCTGCCTCTAATGCCTCTTCTGCTGACTCAGCACAGCTGCAAAACTCTTCACAGTCAGCTGAAAACACTCAATCTCTCTGCATGGAAAATTCCTTAACACCACAACAGAACCTACTCTCCAAGGAGGTACAGGATGTCATTTTGGAGGCCAGAAGGCCAGCTACAAGAAAAGCTTACTCCGCAAAATGGAAGCGGTTTTGCTCTTGGAATGAGAAAAAAGGCCAGGACCATAGAAAACTGAACTTGCCTCAGGTATTACAGTACCTAGCGGAGCTATTGAACAATGGACTTTCTTTTTCTTCCATAAAAATCCATGCCTCAGCCATCTCTGCAGAATTCAACACTGATCCTCCTTTATTTTCTCACCCACTCTTACGACAGTTCCTCAGAGGGACTAAGAATAAGACCACCAAGGAAACAACCAATACCAGCCTGGGATCTTAATTGCATACTAGAAAAAGTAACATTGCCTCCTTTTGAACCAGCGGCCTCAACAGATTTGCAATATTTGTCCTGGAAGACAGCCTTCCTTCTGGCCATCACTTCAGCTCGTAGGGTTTCTGAACTTCAGGCCCTCATGGCGGTGCAGCCCTTTCTCATTTTCCATCAGGACAGGGTTTCCCTTCGTACCAACCCATCATTTATGCCTAAAGTGGTATCCAGGGTAGCTTTAAATCAAGCCATACACCTACCTACCTTTTACCCCAATCCTCAAAACAAAGGGGAAAGGCTGCTACACTCCTTAGACATCCATAGGCAGCTTCGTTATTTGGACAGAACAAAGTCCTTCAGGAAATCAGAACAACTCTTTGTGTCTTATGCTGTAGGGGCTCAAGGGAAGCCAGTTACAAAACAGACTATTTCAAAGTGGATAGGCCACTGCATACGGTTTTGTTACTCCTATCATGGAAAATCTGTTCCTGCAGGTATCAGATCCCACTCCACCAGGGCCACAGCTACCTCTACAGTCTTCCTCAGAGGAGTTCCTACCAAAGATATTTTGGAGGCAGCCACTTGGAGTTCTGTACATATCTTCACAAAACACTACCATCTGCCTTTATATTCCAGAACAAGAGCAGGTTTTGCCACGGCTGTTTTGCAGGGCATTCTGGCTCAACCCAGTTCCTCCTAGTACCTACCACCCAGTACGTAGCTTTGGGATTCTACCCATATGTGATTACTGCAGCTGTATGCACGATGAACATAGTACAGTTTTGTACCTACCGCTAATACAGCTGCAGTACAGGTTTCCCTCCCTCCTTCCCCACTTGGTAAAGGCATGAGGCCTAGCAACCTCTTCATACTACCTGACTGGGTTATCCGGCTATGTTTTATTTGCTTGTTACCACTGATTTTGGATTATATTGCATTGCTTGTATATGTATATAAGCACTATTTAGGTATTGCCTTCCTTCTGGGGGCACCTGACATCTGGGGCAAGAAAGACTGAAGAACATGGCGTCGGCTGTGTCTTATATACTCTGGCCTCACTGACGTCAGAAGAGAAAGCGACGACAACCGACGCCGGACCAAGACTTTGGAATTCGGCCGACCAAAGGACCGCCTGACGGCAGAGAACCCATATGCAATTACTGCAGCTGTATTAGCACTCTAACATCTACATTTATGGTAGGTACAAAACTGTACTTTCTTATCCCCCTCCAGACAAAAGGCCAAGGCAGGATGTTTATTATGATTCCTCTAATCAGGCTTCTGTTTCCTCAGTTTCTTCTTCTGATCAGGAATATTCTTTTCCTCCTTATGAGGATTCTGATGCGGAAGAATCCATTCCTTCAGCTTCTCCTCCTGAGGATTTTTCTTTTGGGGAAACTCTGCATGAAATGAGGGAACATTTTCACTGGGAGGGACAGGAGTATTCAGAATCCAAGAAAAGACTGAGGGATTTTCTTCTTCTTCCCCAACATAGGCCCCTGGCTATTCCTCCTGTTTTGGATATTGTGGATGATGCCTTTTCGGAGGCTAATTTAACCCCTGATTCTTTTCCTCCTGCTCCTGTTAAGCTTGATAGGTACTACAGGGTTCCTGATTCCCATCAGTTTTTATTCAAGAATCCTACTGCTGACCCTGAAACCATTTCTCAGGGTCCTAAGGGTGTTAAGGCAGCTACTGCCAAAAATCCTATTCCTACTGAAAAGGATTCTCGAGCCTTGGAAAGATGGGGCAAAAAGGTGTACACTTCTGCTACTTTGTCCATTAGGGCTTTAAACTGTCAGTTTCATATGCTTAAATATCAGCAATTTCTTTTGTCTGTCTTAAAACAGAAATTTACTTCCATTTTTGCCTGTGCAGAGGATAAGGAATTACATATGACTTATTGCATGCCACGGAACAAGTTGGAAAGCATGTTTTACAATGTGGATTTGATGCCTTGGAAGCTTCTTGTAGGGCTGCGGCCTCTGGCACTGTCATTAGAAGACATGCATGGCTAAAGGAACAAAATTTACCTGAACAAGTAAAGGCTAAATTATTGGATGCTCCTGTTCAGCAAAATGTTTTGTTTGGATCTAAAGCTGAAGAGGTGATTAAAAAGATGGAGGATAAGGCGAAATCCATGCAAACAGTTAAAGATTTCTTACAAGTACAGCCTCCTAGATTTAGCAGGAATTGGCCATCAAAAAACTGGTCCTTTCCCTCTTCAGACAGGCCTCAAAGGGGTAGATATAGACGCTCCAGAGGGAGGCCTCAAACACAAGCTGCTTATAGACCAAGACAATGGACTGCTTCTACCCCTAGGGGAGGAGAGGACAGGCCACAGTCTCAAAGGAAACAAACTCAATGACTCCCTCTGTTGGGCTGCAGTCTTGCCTGGAAGCCCCTCTTGGAGGAAAACTCTCTTTTTTTACCAAAATTGGACTCTAAACCCAGGTCAAATGGGTTTAAGATGTGATTTTAAGAGGTTACAAATTCCATTTTCATACTTTGCCAAGGCCAAGCGGATGGCCAGACCTTCCAAAACATCAATGGGTGGAGGCCTTAAACCAGGTGGAGGCTCTTTTGGCTATGAATGCCATAGAACTGGTACCTCTTTCAGAGATGGGAAATGGGTTTTACTCAAGGCTTTTTCTAGTCCCAAGAAAGCAAAATTCATGGAGACCCATTCTGGATCTGTCTGTCTTGAACACCTTTCTAGAGATTCCAAAATTCAAGATGCTTACTCTACAGCAGTTACTTCCAATGCTGTCCAAAGATGCATGGATGGTGACTTTGGATTTAAAGGTGGCATATTTACACATTCCCATCAGGCAGGATCGCAGAAAATACCTCGGGTTCAAGGCCGGATCGAGGCACTTTAAATTCTCTGCGCTGCCCTTTGGATTGTCTACTGCGCCCAGGGTCTTCACCAAATGCCTGGCTCCAGTAGTAGCTTACTGCAGACTCAAGGGAATTCAAATTTACCCTTATCTGGACGATTGTCTAATTCAGACAGACAGCAAGGATGTCTTACTCCAGCATCTAGACTTTGTACAAAACCTCCTCAAATTCCTGGGATTCTCTGTAAACACAAAGTCAATTTTGACACCATCACAAAAGATGACTTTTCTGGGTGCTCTTCTAAACACTACAACCCAGATGGCATTTCTGACATCCGAAAAACAATTACAGCTGGCATCAACTTTCAAAGCCTTGGCAACTCTAACCCATCTATCTGCAAGGAAATTCCTGCAGGCTTTGGGTTACATGGCCTCCTGCATCCTTCTCGTACCATATGCAAGACTACACATGAGGAAAATACAGTGGTACCTAAAAAGTGTATGGTCTCAGCATTACCACAGTTTGGACATACTGATTCCTGTCCTTCCTTGCCTTCAAAAGGAATTTCTTTGGTGGTCCAGGGCATGTGCTCTAAATAAAGGGAAGCCCTTCAGTCTACCTCCTGCCTTTCAGATTCTAACCACGGACGCCTCTGATTATGCTTGGGGAGCCCATTTTCAGGGCAATTGTCTGCAGGGCCTTTGGACAAAGTATCAGAAGCACCTGCATATCAACTTAAAGGAAATGTTAGCCGTTCAGAAAGCTCTATTGGCCTTCAGGAATCTCATACAACCAGGACAACTAATACGGACAGACAACACCACAGTTGTGGTACATAAACAGGCAAGGGGGATCTCATTCCTACCCCCTTTGCAGACTAGCCATGGATTTATGGAACACAGCTCTAGCTTGCAATCTGGATCTTCAAGCTCATTTTCTACCAGGGAAACAAAACTTACTGGCAGACAGTTTGAGCAGAAACCTTTCGGATCCACACGAGTGGATGCTGGACACCAAAATTTTCAGGATGATTACAGCAGTATGGGGATGTCCTCACATAGATCTCTTTGCATCCCATCTAAATCAGCTACAGAATTTTTGCACCAGGACATTCCACAGAGAGGCTTGGAAAGTGGATGCCCTGTCATTCAGTTGGAGGAACCTCTCGGGATATGCCTTTCCGCCTCTACCTCTTCTTCCACGAGTTTTATTGAAGATAAAACAGGACAAACCCAGGATGATCTTGTTGGCTCCGAATTGGCCTCGGCAGTTTTGGTATCCAACTCTAATAAACCTATGCCTGGAGCCCCTTTGGATTTTACCTCGGTCTCCGAACCTTCTGTCCCAACTTCAGGGTCAGGTTCTACACTCATGTCAGAACTCTCAGCCTGGCGGCCTGGTTAATCCAGGACCTTTGATTTCTTCTTTCCTACCCAAGCAGGTTATGGATGTCATTTTAGAAGCCAGACGTCCTAGCACTAGGAAATCTTATGCAGGAAAATGGAAAAGATTTTGTTCCTGGATGCAGGCTCGGGATTCTGATCCTCTTCTTCCTAACATTACTTTAATTCTTCTTTAGTTGACGGATCTCTTACATATGGGTCTCTTTCTCTTCCATTAAGATCCATGCTTCTGCTATTTCTGCTCATTATAATTCAGACCCTCCCATCTTTTCCCACCAGCTCATGAGACAGTTCCTCAGAGGAGCTAAGAACTTAAGACCACCTAGATCTCTTCCTATTCCTGCTTGGGATCTCAATTATGTTTTGGAAAAACTAACCTTGCCTCCTTTTGAGCCTGCCGCTTCTGCTGACATCAAGTTTTTATCTTGGAAGACGGCTATCCTGTTGGCACTAACCTCTGCCAGGAGAGTTTCAGAGTTACAAGCTCTTATGGCGGTGGAACCATATATTATTTTTCATCAAGACAGGGTATCTTTAAGGACTAATCCGACTTTCATGCCTAAGGTGGTTTCCAAAGTGGCTTTAAATCAAACTATCCACTTGCCAACCTTTTTCCCCCACTCCTCAAAATAAAGGGGAAAGGATCTTACATTCCTTGGATGTACATCGACAGCTACGTTTTTACCTGAACAGAACCAAGGACATCAGAAATTCAGAACAATTGTTTTTCTTATGCTTCAAGCTCCCAAGGTAAAGCCATTTCTAAACCAACCATTTCTAAATGGATTGCTCATGGAATCAGATTTTGTTATTCACACCATGGAAAGCAAATCCCAGGGAGCATTCGGACTCATTCCACCAGAGCTGCCGCCACTGCTGCAGCCTTCCTCAGGGGAGTTCCTACCAAGGACATTTTGGAAGCTGCAACTTGGAGTTCAGTGCATACTTTCTCTAAGCACTACAATTTGCCTCTCTACTCTAAGTCTAGGGCAGGCTTTGCCTCTGCAGTCTTGCAGGGCCTTTTAGACGCCCCTCCTTTATGACCACCTCCCTTTCTTACAGCTTTGGGATTCTACCCTACAGTCATGACTGCAACAGTGAAACACGATGAACATAGTACAGTTGTGTACACATACCATAAATGTAGATGTTAGAGTGTCTTCACTGTTGTAGTCTGGGTTTCCCTCCCTCATGTCCCCTCTTATGTTTACTTTTGTGTGGTTCCTTTTTTCACCATTCTTCTGAGGTGTACTTGCAAAGGTTTTGGGACCATTTTCATTTTGGGACTCCTGACATCTGGGGCAAGAAAAACTGGAGAAGATGGCATTGGCTGTCAGCTTTATACTCCTGGCGCTCTGACGTCAGGGAGCAGGGTTGAACAGCCGACGCCGGACCCAGACTTTGGGATTCTGGCCGACCGAGGGCTGCCTGCCGGCAGGGGAGAACCCTACAGTCATGACTGCAACAGTGAAGACACACTAACATCTACATTTATGGTAGGTGTACACAACTGTACTTTCTACAAGCTCTAACAATGGCACCTTTTGAACTAGCCTCTTCTTGCGACCTCAAGTATTTGTTATGGAAAACCTGGTTTTTGGTCGCTATTACTTCTGCCAGATGTATTTCTGTACTTCAAGCTTTATGCATCAAGAATCCATACTTGATTTTTCATAGAGATTGTCTCAGAACTAATCCGTCATTTCTGCCTAAAGTGATCTCTGAAATGTCCATTAATCAAACCATTGAATTGCCAGTTTTCTTTCCCAACCATTCGAACAGAGGAGAGAGTATTGCCTACATACCCTTGATACACACAGGCAAATCCGTTTTTACCTAAACAGGACTAAACCATTTCATAAATCTGACCAGTTATTTTTGGCCTTTTCTGGTCCCAGATTAGGATTGGCTGCTGCAAAGGGCACATTAGCTAGATGGTTGAAGGACTGTGACCTTTATTTACACACAATGTAATGTCGCGTTGCCTACTACCATGAAAGCTCATTCAACAAGGTCGGTAGCAACTTCTGCTGCCTTCCATGCCAGAGCTTCTTTACATGACATCTGTGCAGCTGCAACTTGGGCTATGCCTCATACCTTCAATCATTACAAATTGGATTTGGCCTCCAGGGGAAGAGCATCTTTCGGTTCTATGGTGCTCAGGAATGTCCTTCCATGAGAGCCTTCCAGGAATAGAGGTAGCTGGGGACTCTGTCCCATACGTAAGGAATGAACGAGGATTAACTATCAGATAAAGAAGTTATCTTGCCATAACGTTCCATCTGTATTGTTGATCCTCATTCAGTCATTACGACCCTCCCTCCTTCCCCCTCCTATGGTTTCTAGTGGATCTCACCATCCAGTTCTCTTAGGTTATTTGACCAGAGGTAGCCTCTACCTTCTTTAACTTGCAAACTCAATCTGAGGTAACTGGGAGAGGGAAATTATGGGGTAAGAGTTTAGCTCGAGAGTTTGAAGCTGACGTGAGCTTGGAAAATGGCCGGCTGAGCTCGGAACCGATACCCATACGTAATGACTGAACGAGGATCAACAATACAGATGGAAGGTTATGGTAAGACACAACTTATTTTTCCTGTTTTGAGCTCCTGATCTTCATCACTTTTCTGTCATAGGATTGTTATCTTCCGATAATACATATATTAGCAGCAAATTCGATTTGAGGTATTGCAGTAGTCAGGGGCATTATGGATTGAGGGATGAAGTTGAGAGTGATCCTTGAATCTCTATAGATGGTAGCAGTCAGATCTGAGTGTTGGATCCAAACCCATATGTTGAAGAATGAAAACGACACCGATGGATTAAGGAAGCACCTTATTTCTGGTAAACCACAGGAGACTGACACATGGCTATCTAGTGTTTTGAGTACAGTCTTAGTAGGGCGCAGTCATTGTCCCTTCCAACCCCTGTGGGCAAACCCAAATTAGTTCATTCTTCTGCAGTAGAATACAACAGTGTGCCACGTTTGCAATACTGTAAGAACGTATTTCACCAATCATGAAACTGCTGCATTACTTTCCATAGGTATTTAGCTTTTTATACCTCACTGTGCTGTTTGTAATAACTAAACATTTTCATTTTAGAGTGAATAGTTTGAAGATTCTGATTATATGCTGAAAATTGATTGGGGCATACTGCATGGTTTAACATTGGAATATGTTTTAAAAAATTTAATTTTCTCTCTTTGCAGACACCTTGGGAAGGTGGCTTGTTCAAGCTAAGAATGCTGTTTAAGGACGACTATCCTTCTTCGCCACCGAAATGTAGGAAATTTTAATATAATTGACACAATTTAAATATCCTAAGCATTCTTACAATTGTCTGAATTCTTTTTTTGTGTGTGTGACTTTGTATTTGGATAGTAATGGTACACACAACACTTGACAAGATAGCTTTCCTTCTGAAAGCAGTCTTGGCTCCAATATAATTGTTGAATTCAAGACTACAGAGCATTTTAAGCTGTCATTTCATGGTATTTAAATTAATCAGTTTAGGGATATAGGTGTATTTTAGCTGGCTTTAGGCTAAAATCTGGAGCATTCTAGCTGTGTGGTTGCAAGTTGCTCTTAATTTGCCTTTGTATGTATTCTTAGACATACTGTAGTCAAATTGCTTCAGTTTTCATGTGCTTATGACCTGTATCTGCTTTGTATTCACAATTCACCCTTTTAGGAAATCCTGAGATCTTGCATCTTTGTTTAGCCTGTTCTGTTGTAGGATCTGGGGCTTTTAGTAGCTGCTGTAACTTACTGTTTTCAGCCACACACCGGATGTCTTTTTTTCCTTCCATTCCTCATGTATATGGGTCCCAGGTCGGAGTTCGGTCACTTCAAAGCTTAGGATCCAGTGGCTAGGCTTTTCACCTACCCATTATCCCTATTCATAGAGCAAGTTACCTCAGATGTTCTTCGTGTTTCACTTTTGCAGTCATTACATTTGGGGGTAATCTGCTGGCATGTTGCTCTCAGTCGGCCTGAATAACAAAGTCTTGGATCCTGCGTCAGTTGCTGTCTCCTCTTCCATGACGTCAGGTCGTCGGGGGTATAAAACATGCAGCCGACGCCATTTTATTCCGTCTTTCTTGCCACGTGGTGCCCGAAGCAGAAGCAGTTTGCAAGTGCCGGTCGGCCGACTCCTGAAATTTTCACATTCGAGTTTCAGAACCGAAGTCTTCAAACTAAAGCCAAGTACCCCGTTGGGGAAAGTTTTTCTTGCTCCTTACCAATGTCAGCAAAAGTTAATAATTGCATTACCTGTGGGAAGCAAATACCTCATAAGGATTTTCATTTGTACTGTATTCCTTGCCTAGGCCCAGATCACAACATGCCTTGCTGTCAGTTTTGTGCTAGATTTAACCAACGCACTAAGCGTTAGTATATTTTGGTTCAAGATTCAATTATCCTGAAATGCCGTCTGTTAGCAGTCCCGACTACCTAAGTTCACAAAAAACATAAAGAAAACAACATACCGTCTAGGTCCAAAACCGACTAAGCTTCTCCTAAGTCAGTCGCCGGTACTAAGTGAGGTGCTTTTGCAGCCCCTGATGACCGCTACTTTTGAGTTGCAGGCATCTACAGAGATGCATTTGGAGTCTGGTATGCCGAGAGATTCTCTGAGTATTGAACCCGCGGATGTCTCTCCCTTGGATGGGTCCGGAGTCGCTGAGCAGGCACCGGCTTCTGAGGGTGTTTTCAGGCCTCAACATTTTTATATTAAACAGACGCCAGCCTATAAAACAAGGTCAAAAACAGCTTCTATGTCTAAAAATCCGACGCATGAGCCAATTGCTCAAACTCCTATGTTAAAAAAAAAACAGATCAAAATGGCTGTGGATTTAATTACCTTGATCAGGGGTTCCCAACCCCCCCATTAAGAGGCCTAGGCAAGGCACTGATTATGAATCTTCAGATCAGGTTTCTATTTCTTCTCATTCCTCTTCTGATCAGGAATTTTCCATTCCACCTATGAGGATTCTGATGCAGAGGACTCCATCCCATCTGCATCTCCTCCTGAGGATTATTCTATTGGAGAGACTTTGCATACTTTAAGGGAACATTTTTCACTGGGTGAGGCAGGACTTCTCTGAATCAAAATGGAGGCTTGGGGATTTCCTTTTTCCTCAGCATAGGCCTTTGGCAATACCTCCTGTATTAGACATTGTTGATGTGTTTTCGGAATCAAGCATGGCTCCTGATTCCCTGCCTCCGGCTCCTAGTAAGCCAGACGGATATTACAGGGATGTTCTTCGTGTTTCACTGTTGCAGTCATTACACTTGGGTTATCCTGCTGGCAGGCTACCCTCAGTCGGCCCGAATTCCAAGGTCTAGGCTCGGCGTCTCTTGCTATCGCCTCCTCCCTGACGTCAGTGCGGCAGAGATATAAAAGATGCAGCCAACGCCATTTTCTTCAGTCTTTCTTGCCGTGCGGTGCCCGAAGCATAAGCAGTTAGTAAGTGCCAGTCGGCCGACTCCTGAGATTTTTGTGTTCGAATTTCAGATCCGAAGTCTTCATTAAAAGCTAAGTACCCCATTGGGGAAACCTTTTTCTTGCTCCAGACCGATGTCAGAAAAAGTTAATTGTATTTCTTGTGGGAAGCAAATACCTCATAAGGACTTTCATTCTTACTGTATTCCTTGCCTAGGCCCTGACCAGACTTTGCTAGTTGTCGGTTTTGTGCTAGATTTAACCAACGCACTATTAAGCGTCGGTACGATTTTGAATTACACTATTTTGGCAGAAGATTTAATTATATGGTGTTGTCGGATAGCCATTCACCTACCGGAATTCACAAGAAACGAAAAGAAAAAGGGCAGGCATTTGAGGTCCAAAACAGACGAAGAGGCTTCTAAACCAGTCACCGGTTCTCAGTGAGGTGCCTTTGCAGCCCCTGACGCCCATTACTTTAGACCCTCAGGCCGCTACCGACTCCCACGTGGCGTCAACTAGGCCGCTGGAAACTCAAGGTATTGGACCTTTGGAGACTATTCCCTCAGATGGGTCCGGAGCCGCTGAGCAGGCATCGGCTTCTGAGGGTGTTTTCAGACCTACTCAATTATACATTAAAATGACTTCAGATTCAAAGGCAAAGACTAAAGCACCTTTAAAGACAAAGAAACAAGTACAACAGCCTCATGGACAGGCCTCCATGCCCAAAAAACAGATGCTCAAAAATGGCCGAAGACTTAATTACTTTGATCAGGGGTTCCCATCCCCCTCCTGATAAAAGGGCCTAGGCAAGAGACAGAATATGAATCTTCGGATCAGGTTTCCATTTCATTTTATTCCTCTTCTGATCAGGAATACTCTCTTCCTCCCTATGAGGATTCTGATGCTGAAGAATCTATCCCTTCAGCCTCTCCTCGTGAGGTTTACTCTTTTGGGGAAACCTTACATACCATGAGGGAGCATTTCCACCTGGAGAGCCAAGATTTTTCAGAATCTAAGAAAAGGCTCAGAGACTTCCTTTTACTACCACAACACAGGCCCCTAGCTATTCCACCTGTGTTAGACATTGTTGATGTATTTTCAGAGTCCAGTCTGACCCCTGACTCCTTACCTCCAGCTTCTATTAAGCTGGACAGGTACTACAGGGTTCCTGAATCTCATAAATTCCTTTTCAGAAACCCTGCTGCTGACCCAGAAACTATCTCTCAGGGTCCCAAAGGGGTCAAGGCTTCCGCTGCAAAAAACCCTACAGGGATTCTAGGGCATTGGACAGATGGGGAAAAAAGATTTACACTTCTGCTACCTTGGCTATAAGGGCTTTAAATTGTCAGTTTCATATGCTCAGAAATCAGCAATATATTATGTCACTGCTTAAACAGAAAATGTTTAAATTCTGAATGTGTAGAAAACAAAGAAATGCAGGATTTATTGCATGCAGCTGAACAAGTTGGAAAGCATACTTTGCAATGTGGTTTTGATTCTTTGGAGGTCTCCTGCAGAGCTGCTGTTACGGGTTCTGTCATTAGGAGGCATGCTTGGTTAAAGGAACAAAATCTGCCTGATCAAGTCAAAGCAAAATTATTAGATGCCCCATTACAGCATGATACCTTTTTTGGTGTTAAAGCAGAAGAGGTGTTCAAGAAAATGGAAGACAAAGCTAAATCTATGCAAACTGTTAAGGATTTCTTACGGGTTCAGCCTCCAAGATTTAGC
This sequence comes from Protopterus annectens, assembly GCF_019279795.1. Classification (NCBI taxonomy): domain Eukaryota; kingdom Metazoa; phylum Chordata; order Ceratodontiformes; family Protopteridae; genus Protopterus; species Protopterus annectens. Next base: position 424,080,076 of record NC_056746.1, read on the forward strand.
AGACACTGGCCTACAAAGAATTGGTCCTTTCCAGTGTCAGACAGACCACAAAGGGGCAGATACAGACGCCCAAGAGGCAGATCCCAGCCCCAAGGTTCGTACAGGTCTAAACAATGGGGTGCTTCTACCTCCAAAAGTGGAGAAGGCAAATCACAGCCATACAGGAAACAGTCCCAATGACTTCCCCCTCCTGCACCAAGCACTTATCTTCTGGCAGCACCCTTAGGGGGAAAACTAGCACTTTTTTCTCAAAATTGGCACTTAATAACCCAGGACAAATGGGTCCCTAGATAGTGTAACAAGGCTACAAGTTTCACTTCCATACTCTGCTAAGGACAAACAGTTGGCCAAACCTGCCAACACATCAATGGGCAGAGGCACAAAAGCAAGTCTCATCCCTCATGGACTTGAGGGCCATTCAGCAAGTACCAGAGCAAGAGCAGGGTCAAGGATTTTATTCAAGACTGTTCTTGGTACCAAGAATGGACAAGACTTGGAGATCAATACTGGACCTATCTATTCTAAACACATTTCTGGATATACCAAAATTCAAAATGTTGACTCTACAGCAACTTCTGCCCATGCTGGGCAAGAAGGCTTGACTTGTGACTTTAGACCTAAAAGAGGCATACCTGCATGTCCCAATTAGACAAACATGCAGAAGATACCTCAGATTCAAAGCTGGCTCAATGCACTACCAATTCTCTGCACTGCCCTTTGGCTTATCTACTACGGCCAGGGTCTTCACAAAGTGCCTGGCACCAGTAATTGCATTCTGCAGACAGAGGAATACAAATATATCCTTACTTGGACGACTGCCTCATTCAAGCAGAGAACAAGGACATTCTACTACAGCATCTGGCATTTGTAGAGAGATTTCTAACAGGCCTAGGGTACACAGTCAACGAAAAGAAATCAAAACTAGTACCATCTCGAGATAATATTCCTGGGTGCAAACTTAAATACAACTGCCCAGATGGCTTATCTCATGCCAGACAAAGGCAACTGACTACCTATTTCAACCTGTTGGCAACAAAGGCCCAGTTATCTGCAAGAAAAATTCTGCGGGCTTTGGGCTTCATGGCATTCTGCATTCTACTAATTCCATATGCAAGACTGCATATGAGGAAACTTCAATGGTACGTAAAAAGTGTTTGGACTCAACATTGCCACAGCTTGGAAACAATAATTACCCTAATTACCCTCATTCCCTTCCTGTAACAGGAGTTTCGATGGGCAAAGGCTTGTCACCAGAACAAGGGACAGCCGTTCACTTTACCCCCAGCCAGGCAGACGTTGACAACGGATGCATCAGATTATGCCTGGAGGGGGCCCACATGGCAGGAAGATGTATTCAAGGCACACGGTCTGCAAACCAAATGCATCTACCTATCGGTCAGAGATGCTAGCTGTTCAGAATGCCCTGACAGCCTTCAAGGACCTACTTCATCCGGGGCAACTACTGATAAAGACAGACAACACCACTGTCATGTGGTATATAAACAAGCAGGGAGGCACTCATTCTTACCTCCTTTGCAGACTAGCCATGACTTTGTGGGACACAGCATTGACTTACCAAGTACATCTGCAGGCACAATTCATGCCAGGAAAGATAAATATTCTGGCAGACGAACTAAGCAGAAACCTCATGGATCCCCACGAGTGGAAATTGGATTCACAAGTCTTCAGCATAACAAGGAAATGGGGATGCCCGGATATAGATCTATTTGCCTCTCCTCACAACTACCAACTAAAAAGATTCTGCACAAGGCCTTACTACAGACAAGCATGGAAAGTGGACGCCCTATCTTTCAGCTGGAAAAACTTAGCAGTATGTGCCTTTCCTAGACTGCCTCTCCTCCCCAAGGTACTCCTAAAGGTCCGACAAGAGAAGCCAAAGATGATAGATTGCCCCAGACTGGCCCTGCCAGTACTGGTATCCAATCCTAAGGAACTTGTCTCAATGCCCGGCTTGGACCTTGCCTCAAATACCTCATCTACTATCCCAGCAAAACAATCAGATCCTGCACAGCCAACTAAAGACCTTAAATCTGGCAGCATGGCGGATAATGTAGTCATACAAAACGCGCCTCTCACTAAAGCTGTAATGGATATTATTTTGGAGGCCAGAAGGCTTAGTACCAGAAAATCGTACGCTGGAAAATGAAAGAGATTCTGTGCTTGAAACCAGGCACAAGGAATTGACACAGCTGTATCAAATATCCCTCATTTTGCAATACTTAACTGAGATGCTGGACAAAGGCCTATCCTTTTCATAGGTTCATAGGTTGGTACTGGGCTAACTGCCCGAAGGCATATATTAGCCCAGCCACGTTGTGCAGTATTCACCGCCCCTTTAGTAGTTCCCTAGACCCTTGTACTAGCAGCTAGTACCCTTGGCCCCCATCTAGTAGTGCTGCTGGTGTGATCCCCGGTGTGAACTTTCTGTTACCCATCCACTCATCAAGGTTCCTCTTGAAGAGTGATAGTGAGGGGCTCTCTTATGTAGATCAGGACCCTGTTCCATAGTAAGGGAAGTCTCTGCGAAGGGAATCTATCCCTCCAGCATGTTCTATTCATTGTTGTGTTGAGGTTTATATATCCCTAGATCGTGTAGCTCGAGTAGATTTGGTGTTGCTAAGATGGAGCACGTTCAATTCTGGGTTGGACATGGCTCTGTAAGTTAGACAGAGATCGCCTTCTGAGAAAGCGGTATGCAACAGAGAACAGTCTTAGCTTTTTCAATCGTGCTGCATGGGGCAACTGTTTGAGGCCAGTAATCCTCTTGGTTAGATACCTCTGTGGTCTCTCCAGCTGCTGGAGATGTCTAGCCAGGTACATTCCAATTGGTGCATTGTACTCAATAATGGGTCTGATGAGGGAAGAGTAGAGGGGATCATCAATTAAAATTCATGCCTCTGCCATTTTGGCTCATTACAATACAGAGCCACCAATCTTTTCTCATGCCTTAAGGCAGTACCTCAGAGGAGCCAAAAACGTAAGGCCTCCAAGGAGATCACCAATACCTGCATGGGACCTCAGTTATGTCTTGGAAATACTCACCCTGCCTCCTTTTTGAGCCAGCCGCTACAGCTGATATAAAGTTTTTATCTTGGAAAACTGCTGTGCTACTAGCAATAACCTCTGCAAGACTAGTCTCAGAGCTACAGGCACTCATGGCTGTGGAACCTTTTATCATTTTTTTTATCCAGACAGGGTTTCTCTGAGGACAAACCCGACATTTATACCTAAGGTAGTGTCCAGTGTGGCCCTTAACCAAACTATTCATCTGCCTACTTTTTATCCAACCCCACAGAATAAGGGGGAGAGAATTCTGCATTCTTTGGACATACACAGTCAGCTATGCTTCTACTTGAACAGAACCAAAGCTTTCAGAAAGAAAGAGCAACTACTAGTGGCATATGCTGCAGGATCACAAGGAAAGGCTATCTCAAAGCAGACTATTTCAAAGTGGATAGGCCACTGCATTCGTTTCTGCTATTCACAACATGGCAAGTCAGTGCCTAAGGGCATTAGGCCACATTCAACCAGAGCAGCAGCCACTTCAGCAGCCTTCCTCAGGGGAGTACCAACCAAAGACATTTTAGAGGCTGCTACCTGGAGTTCAGTGCACACCTTTACAAAGGCACTTATTTACCACTCTACTCTAAATCCAGGGCAGGCCTTGCTGCTGCAGTTCTGCAGGGCCTCATAGCCACTCCTAATGCTACTTAGCTCCAGCCTCCCAACCATAGCGTTGGGATTCAGCCCAAGTGTAATGACTGCAACAGTGAAACACGAAGAACATAGAACAGTTGTGTACACTTACCATAAATGTACCATAAATGTAGATGTTAGTGTTTTCACTGTTGCAGTCCAGATTACCCACCCACCATCCCCCATATTTTTGCTGCAACTTTTCTGCACTTCTCTAATCTATAGAACCTATGTGGTGCATTTGCTTGTAGATTAAGGTATAATATATTTTGGTGCATGCATGTTTTATTGGCATATTTTAGCCTACCCTTTTGGGGGCACCTGACATCTGGGGCAAGACAAACTGAAGAAAATGGTGTCTGCTGCATCTTTTATACCCCTGGCACCCTGACGTCAGGGAGGAGGCGACAGCAACCAACGCCGGACCTAGACTTTGGAATTCATGCCGACTGAGGGTAGCCTGCCAGCAGGATAACCCAAGTGTAATGACTGCAACAGTGAATACACTCTAACATCTACATTTATGGTAAGTGTACACAACTGTACTTTACTGACTCTCACAAATTTCTATTCAAAAATCCTGCTGCTGATCCTGAGACTATTTCTCTGGGTCCCAAGGGTGTAAAGGCCTCTTCAGTCAAAAATCCTACCCCATCTGACAGATTCCAGGGCGCTGGATAGATGGGGAAAGAAGGTTTATACGTCTGCAACCTTGGCAATCAGGGCCTTAAACTGCCAGTTTCATATGCTTAAATGTCAGCAGCATGATGTTCGTGTTTCACTGCTGCAGTCATTACACTTGGGTTATCCTGCAGTCAGGCGGTCCCGCAGTCGGCCAGAGTTCCAAAGTCTTGGTCTGGCGTTGGTTGCTGTCGCTTCTTCCCTGACGTTGGTGCGCCAGGGGTATACAAGATGCAGCAGACGCCATTTTCTTCAGTCTTTCTTGCCGCGAGGTGCCCGAAGCAAAAGCAGTTTGCAAGTACCGGTCGGCCGACTCCTGAGATTTCAAACTCCATTTCAGATCCGAAGTCTTCAATAAAGCTAAGTACCCCGTTGGGGAAACTTTTTTTCGTGCCTCAGACAAAATGACAGAAAATGAGTACAAGTGTAGAACAACCTGATTTAAAGTAAAAGTTAATAATTGTATTTCTTGTGGGAAGCAAATACCTCATAAGGATTTTCATTCTTACTGTATTCCATGCCTAGGCCCAGACCACGACGTCACTAGTTGTCGGTTTTGTGCTAGATTTAACAAACGCACTATTAAATGTCGGTTTGATTTTGCATGCCATTATTTTGGCCGAAGGTTTAATTATACCATGCCGTCGGAGCAACCAACCGGAATTAACAAAAAATGCAAAGATAAGGATGACAGGCATCAGAGGCCCAAAACTGACTAAGCCTCTTCTAGGCCAGTCGCCAGTTCGCCGGTTCTCAGTGAGGCGCTTTCGCAGCCCCTGACACCCGCTACCTCAGAGCCACAGGCCCCGACCGACTCCCAGGTGGAGTTGCCTAGGCCTCTGGATACTCGAGGTGTTGCGCCTAAGGAGACTAACCCTTCAGAAGGGTCCAGAGCCGCTGAGCAGGTTTCGGCTTCTGAGGGTGTTTTCAGACCTTCACAGCTTACCATTGCATCTACAGCCAAGTCTAAAGAAACATTAAACACAGACACAAGTACAGCATTCACCTGCACAGGCCTCCATGCCTAAAAAGCAGATGCTCAAAATGGCCGAAGACTTAGTCTGATCAGGGGTGCCCATCCCCTTCCTGATAAAAGGCCTAGGCAGGATACAGACTGATTCCTCTGACCAGATTTCTATATATTCTGACTCTTCTTCAAACCAGGGGTATTCCTTACCCCCCTATGAGGTCTCTGATGCTGAAGAATCTATCCCTTCAGCCTCTCCTCCTGAGGATTATTCTTTTGGTGAAACTTTACACACCATGAGGGAGCATTTCCACTGGGAGGGCCAGGATTGCTCTGAGTCCAAGAAAAGGCTCAGATTTTCTTTTATTGCCTCAGCACAGGCCCCTTGCTATTCTGCCAGTGTTTGATATTGTGGACGATGTGTTCTCTGAATCCAGTTTAAATCCAGATTCATTACCCCCTGCTCCAGTCAAGCCAGACTGGTACTACAGAGTCCCTGACTCTCATTTCTTTATCGAAACCCTGCTGCTGACCCAGAAACTATTTCCCAGGGTGGTAAAGGCCTCCACAGCTAAAAATCCAGTTCCCTCGGACAGGGATTCCAGAGCATTAGACAGATGGGGGAAGAAAGTTTACACCTCAGCAACTTTAGCAGTGAGCTTTAAACTGCCAGTTTCACATGCTTAAATATCAACAATATTTACTGTCTCAGTTAAAACAGAAAATGAGTACAAGTGTAGAACAACCTGATTTAAAGGAAATGCAGGATTTATTGCATGCAGCTGAACAAGTAGGTAAACATACTCTGCAATGTGGTTTTGATTCATTAGAAGCTTCTTGTAGAGCAGGAGTTACAGGATCTGTAATTCGAAGGCATGCTTGGTTAAATGAACAAACCGTACAAGATCATGTTAAGGTGAAATTATTAGATGCTCCTTTACATCAAGATATTTTATTTGGTGTTAAAGCAGCGGCGGCATTAAAGAAAATGGAGGATAAGGCAAAATCTATGCAAACAGCAAAGGATTTCTTACAGGTACAGCCACCAAGATTTAGCAGAAATTGGCCTACTAAAAATTGGTCCTTTCCAATGTCAGGCCACAAAGAGGCAGATACAGACGCCCAAGAGGCAGATCTCAGCCCCAAGGATCTTGCAGACCACGACAGTGGGGTGTTTCAACACCAAAAGGTGAGGACAAGTCACAACCTTCCAGGAAACGATCTCAATGACTTTCCCCTTCCAATGCCAAACTCTACCCTGTTGGCAGCTCCCTTGGGGGGGGGGGGAACTAGCACTTTTTTCACAAAACTGGCAAACAATCACCCAGGACAAATGGGTGCTGAATATTATATCAAGGTTTACAGGTTCCACTTTCACACTTTACCAAGGCTAAAAGGAATGCCAGACCTGCCACAAGATCAATGGGCAGAGGCACAAAAACAAATTACAGCCCTCATGGACATGAGAGCTATTCAAAAAGTACCACAACAGGAACAAGGACAAGGTTTTTACTCAAGACTCTTCCTGGTCCCCAGAAAGGACAAAGCCTGGAGACCCATTCTAGACCTTTCCACTCTAAATACTTACCTGGATGTTCCGAAATTCAAAATGTTGACACTACATAAGCTCTTTCCCATGTTTGGCAAGAAAGCTTGGCTTGTTACTTTGGACCTCCATGAGGCATACCTGCATGTCCCTATCAGACAAAATTGCAGAAGATACCTCAGATTCATAGCTGGTTCAATGCACTACCAATTTTCTGCACTGCCCTTTGGCTTATCTACTGCGCCTAGGGTGTTCACAAAGTACCTGGCACCAATAATTGCATTTTGCAGACAAAAAGGATTTCAAATTTATCCATACCTGGATGACTGCCTGATTCAAGCAGAGAGCAAGGACTTTCTTCTAAAGCATCTGGCATTTGTAAAAAAGTTAAGTTGCCTAGGGTACTCAGTAAATGAAAAGAAGTCAAAACTAGTGCCCTCACAAGAGATAATAATCCTGGGTGCCAGCTTAAATACAGCGGCCCAAATGGCTTATCTCGTGCCAGACAAGCAAGGACAACTGACTCAGTATTTTCAGTTGATGGCAACAAAGTCCCAACTCCCTGCAAGAAAAATTCTGCAGGCCTTGGGATTCATGGCATCCTGCATACTTCTAATTCCATACGCCAGACTGCATATGAGGAAATTACAGTCGTACCTAAAAAGTGTTTGGAATCAACACACTCTCAACTTGGAAACGGTAATACCACTAATTCCCTGCCTGCAACTGGAGTTTTGATGGTGGGCACAGGCATGTCACCTCAACAAGGGTCAGCCTTTCACACTACCCAAAGCCAGGCAGACTTTAACAGATGCTTCGGATTACGCCTGGGGAGCACACATGGCAGGAAAATTTATTCAGGGCAAATGGACCACAGACCAAATGCATCTACACATCAATCAAAAAGATGTTGGCTGTACAAAATACCCCAACAGCTTTCAAGGACCTTCTGCATTCAGGACAATTATTAAAGACACCACAGTAATGTGGTACATAAGCAAGGGGGCACTCATTCTTACCCCCTATGCAGACAAGTCATGACCTTGTGGAACACAGCTCTAACTTATCAAGTTCATCTGCAAGCACAATTCCTGCCAGGAAAGAAAAATACTCTGGCAGACGACCTAAGCAGAAACATCATGGATCCTCATGAGTGGAAATTAAATCCACAAGTTTTCAGCATGATAATGCAAAAATGGGGGTGCCCGGACATGGATCTTTTTGCCTCCCCACTCAACTGCCAACTACAGAAAATCTGCACAAGGACTTATCACAAACAAACATGGAAAGTGGATGCTCTTTCGTTCAGCTATAAAAGCCTACACATTTATGCCTTCCCTGCTCTGCCTCTTCTTTTGAAGGTTCTCCTAAAAGCCAGACAAGAAAAACCACAGATGATTCTGATTGCTCCAGACTGGCCACGCCAACATTGGTACCCAATCTTAAAGAACTTAGCTTGTGGCCTACCTTGGATTTTGCCTCAAATTCCACACCTTCTGACTCTACAAAACAATCAGATCCTACACAGTCAGCTCAAAACCTTATCCCTGGTTGCATGGCAGATTCATTAGCCAAACAGGCAACACCTCTCTCAAAAGCTGTTATGGATGTCATTTTGGAGGCCAGAAGGCCTAGCACCAGGAAATCTTATTCAGAAAAGTGGAAGAGATTCTGTGCCTGGAACCAGGCTCAGTCTTGACCCTCTTGACCCTAACATATCTCCGATACTACAATACTTAACTGAGATGCTGGACAAAGGACTATCCTTCTCATCCATTAAGATCCACGCTTCTGCCATCTCTGCTCATTACAACACAGATGCTCCTATTTTCTCTCATGCTAAAGCAGTACCTCAGAGGGGCAAAAAACATAAGACAACCTCGGAGAGCACCAGCACCTATTTGGGGCCTCAATTTTGTCTTGGAAAGGCTCACTTTACCTCCTTTTGAGCCAGCCAATGTAGCAGAAATAAAATATATATCATGGAAAACTGCTGTGCTACTGGTAATAACCTCAAGTTCATCTGCAAGCACAATTTCTGCCAGGAAAGAAAAATACTCTGGCAGACTACCTAAGCAGAAACATGGATCTTGGCCGAAGGTTTAATTATACCATGCCGTTGGAGCAACTGACCGGAAGAGTCTCAGAACTACAGGCACTAATGGCAGTGGAGCCCATCATTTTTCACCAAGACAGGGTATCCTTAAGAACAAACCCGTCATTTATGCCTAAGGTGGTATCCAGTGTGGCTCCCAACCAAATTATTCACTTGCCAACATTTTATCCAAACCGCCAGAATAAAGGGGAGAGAATTCTACATTCCTTGGACATACACAGACAGTTATGCTTCTACTTGGACAAAACAAAAGCTTTCAGGAAAACTGAGCAATTGTTTGTATCCTATGCTGCAAGATCACAGGGAAAGGCTATTTCAAAGCAGACCATTTCAAATTGGATAGCACACTGTATCCTGTTCTGCTACACACAGCATGGGAAGCCTGTTCCGTCTAACATTAGACCACATTCTACCAGGGCAACTGCAACTTCTACTGCCTATCTTAGAGGAGTACCTACCAAGGACATTTTGGAAGCTGCAACTTGGAGTTCAGTGCGCACCTTTACCAAGCATAACCACTTGCCTCTTTACTCCAGATCCAGAGCTGGCTTTGCCACTGCAGTGCTGCAGGGCCTCATAGCCTTTCCAAATCCTCTCTAGAACCAGCCACCCTGACTCAGCTTTGGGATTCTTCCCAAGTGTAATGACTGCAGCAGTGAAACACTATGAACATAGTACAGTTTTGTACCTACCATAAATGTAGATGTTCGAGTGTCTTCACTGCTGCAGTCCTGCTTACCTACCCACCTTCCCCTCTTTCTTAGCTGGTCTTATCTATATCTTTCTACACTATACTTTTTATGTGGTTTATTTGCTGGCTACTAAAGGTTATGTTTTTACTTTATGTATGTTTTGTAAGCAATATGTATTGTCTATCCTTTTGGGGGCACCTGACATCTGGGGCAAGAAAAACTGAAGAAAATAGCATCTGCTGCATCTTATATACCCCTGGCGCACTAACGTCCGTGAAGAAGTGTCGGCAACCGACGCCGGACCAAGACTTTGGAAGTCTGGCTGACTGCGGGACTGCCTGACGGCAGGATAACCCAAGTGTAATGACTGCAGCAGTGAAGACACTCTAACATCTACATTTATGGTAGGTACAAAACTGTACTTTATGGGCTTACTTAAAGTGATGATTTCTGATTGTGTGGAAAATAGTTACAGGAATTATTGCATTCAGCTGAACAAGTTGAAAAGCGTACTTTGCAATGTGGTTTTGATTCCTTGGAGGCCTCTTGTAGGGCCGCTGTAACTGGATCTGTGATTAGAAGGCATGCCTGGCTCAAGGAGCAAAATCTGCCCGATCATGTTAAAGCTAAATTGTTGGATGCCCCTTTGCAGCATGATACTCTGGTAATAAGGCAGAAGAGGTTTTAAAGAAAATGGAAGACAAAGCTAAATCTATGCAAACTGTAAAAGACGACTTGCAAGTGCAGCCACCCAGGTTCAGTAGACACTGGCCTACTAAAAATTGGTCCTTTCCTGTGTCCAACAGAGTCACTTAAGGCAAATCCAGGCGCTCAAAAGGCTCCAGATACCAATCACAGGGTTCTTACAGGTCAAAGCAATGGGGTGCTTCCACCTCCAAAACTAGAGGAAACAAAGCACAACCCTACAGTAAGCAGTCTCAATGAATTTCCTCTACCATCACCAAGCACTTGTCTTTTGGCAGCCCCCTTGGGGGGGGGGGGGGACTAGCACTTCATGCTCAAAACTGGCAGTTAATTACCCAGGACATTGCGTATTAAACATAGTATCCCAGGGGTACATATTTCATTTCCATACTTTGCCAATTCCAAACGGATGGCCGGATCTGCCACAAAACCAGTGGGCAGAGGCCCAGAAACAAGTAATGTCCCTCATGAATATGGGGGCTATTCATCCAGTACCAGAAAAGGAACAAGGACAAGGATTTTATTCAAGACTTTTCCTGGTACCCAGAAAAGACAATTCATAGCGTCCAATACTGGACTTATTGATTTTTAACACTTTCCTGGACATTCCAAAATTCAAAATGCTGACTTTACAACAGCTACTGCCTATGCTAGGCAGGAATGCTTGGTTAGTAACTCTAGACTTGAGGCATACCTGCATATCCCAATAAGGGAATCATGCAGAAGATACCTCCGCTTTAAAGCAGGTTTTTTTGCATTACCAATTCTCTGCACTGCCCTTTGGCTTATCTACTGCGCCCAGGGTCTGTACAAAGTGCCTGGCACCAGTAATTGCTTTCTGCAGACAAAGAAGCATTCAAATTCATCCTTATGTGGACGACTGTCTCATTCAATCAGAGGACAAGGACACTTCAACATCTGGCATTTGCAAAAAGGCTTCTAGCATGCCTAGGGTACACCATAACGAAAAGAAATCACAACTGATACCCTCTCAAATACATTCCTGGGTGCAAGCTTGAATACAACTGCCCAGATGGCTTACCTTACGCCAGACAAAGGCAACTGACAACATACTTCAAACAAATGGCTACAAAAACCCAGTTATCTGCAAGACAAATTCTACAGGCTTTGGGGTTCATGGCATCCTGCATTCTAATTCCATATGTAAGACTGCATATGAGGAAACTTCAATGGTACCTAAAACGTTTATGGAGTCAACATTGTCACAGTCTGGAAACAATGATTCCTCTCATTCCCTGCCTACAACAGGAGTTTCTTTGGTGGGCAGAGACATGTCACCAAAACCCTACCACCCAAACCCTAACTACAGACTCAGACTATGCTTGGGGGACCCACCTGGGGAGGAGAGGCATTCGGGGCAAATGGAGCCCAAACCAAAAGCATCTGCATATCAACCAGAAAGATATGCTATCTGTTCAGAGTGCCCTGACAGCCTTCAAGGACTTGCTTCATCCATGACTACTGTTAGACAGACAACACCACAGTTATGTGGTACATAAACAAGCAGGGGGGTACACATTCCTACCCCCTTTGCAGACTAGCCATGGCCTTGTGGAACACAGCCTTGACTTACCAAATACATCTTCAAGCTCAATTTCTGCCAGGAAAACAAAATACTCTGGCAGACTACCTAAGCAGAAATTATATGGACCCGCACAAAAGGAAACTGGATCCACATCTTCAGCATGTTAACACAGAAATGGGGGAGCCCAGACATAGACCTATTTGCCTCTCCCCAAAATTATCAGTTGGACAAATTCTGCACAAGAACTAATCACAAAAAAGCATGGAAAGTGGATGCCCTATCCTTCAGCTGGAAAAACCTATCAGTCGATGCCTTTTCCCCTCTGCCTCTACTCTCCAAGGTCTTACTAAGTCAGACAGGAAAAAACAAAAATGATTCTAGTTGCTCCGGACTGGCCTCGCCATCACTGGTACCCACATCTAAGGAATATGTGTCAACTTCCTCCATGGTACTTGCCTCAAATACCTAATCTACTGTCTCAGCCGAACTATCAAATTCTGCACACTCAGCTCCAAACTCTGAATCTTGCAGCATGGCTGATCAATTAATTATTCAAACAATACCTCTCAGTAAATCTGTGATGGATGTCATTTTGGAAGCCAGAAGGCCTACTACTAGAAAATCTTATGCTGATAAATGGAAGAGATTCTGTGCTTGGAACCAAGCACAAGGAAACAGACACAACAAAGCCCAGTATTCCTCAGGTTTTACAATATTCGACTAAGATGCTTGACAAGAGTATATCTCTTCAGTAACAATCCATGCCTCTGCCATCTCTGCTCAGTGCAACACAGAGCCTCCCCTCTTTTCTCACACTCTGCTTAAGCAGTATCTTAGAGGGGCCAAAAATTTAAGGCCACCCAGAAGATCACCAGCTTCTGCATGGGACCTCAATTTTGTGCTGGAAAAACTCACCCTGCCTCCTTTTGAACCAGCAGCTACTGCGGATATAAATTTTCTATCTTGTAAAACAGCTTTTCTCTTGGCAGTCACTTCAGCAAGAAGGGTTTCAGAACTGCAGGCTCTCATGGCAGTGGAGCCTTTTATTACATTTTACCAGGACAGGGTATCCCTCAAGACCAATCCTTTTATGCCTAAGGTGGTATCCAGTGTGGCTCTTAACCAAACCATTCACCTGCCAACATTTTATCCAAATCCGCAGAACAAGGGGGAGTGGATTCTGCATTCATTGGATGTTCAGACAACTAAGATTCTACTTAAACAGGACCAAATCTCTAAAAGTCTGAGCAACTACTGGTAGCATTTTCTGCAGGGTCAGAGGGGAAGGCTATATCAAAGCAGACTATTTTTCAGTGGATAAGCCACTGCATTCGTTTCTACTTGCACCATGGTAAACCTGTGCCCAAGGGGATCAGATCACATTCCACCAGGGCTGCCTCTGCTTGAGCAGCTTTCTCAGAGGGGTTCCAACCAAAGACATTGTAGAAGCTGCTACTTGGAGCTCTGTTCATTCCTTCACAAAGCATCATTTGCCTCTCTTCTCCAAATCCAGGGCAGGCTTTGCCACTGCAGTTCTGCAGGGCCTTCTAGCCACTCCTAATGCTGTTTAGATGTTCATCGTGTTTCACTGTTGCAGTCATAACTGTAGGGTTCTCCCCTGCCGGCAGGCAGTCCTCTGTCGGCCAGAATCCCAAAGTCTGGGTCCGGCGTCAGCTGTTCAACCATGCTCCCTGATGTCAGAGCGCTAGGAGTACAAAGCTGACAGCCGACGCCATCTTCTCCAGTCTTTCTTGCCGTGCGGTGATAGCAGTTTGCAAGTGCCGGTCGGCTGACTCCTGACTATTTTTTCTGATAAACTTCAGTCCGAAGACTTTCATCTCCACTCAAAGCTAAGTACCCCGTTGGGGAAACTTTTTTCTTGCTCCAGTCCGATGTCAGAAAAAGTTAATTGCATTTCATGTGGGAAGCAAATACCTCATAAGGATTTTCATTCTTACTGTATTCCTTGCTTAGGCCCTGACCATGACGTAGCTAGTTGTCGGTTTTGTGCTAGATTCAATCAACGTACAATTAAACAAAGGTACGATTTTGCTTTTCATTACTTCGGTAGGCGCTTTAACTACAAAATGTCGTCTGATAAGTACCGGCTACCGGAGTTCACAAACGTCGCAAGGATAAAGACAGGCCTCCGAGGTCCAAATCGGATGATAGCGCACAAGCGGAGCCAGCTTCAGGTTCGGCAGTCAGTGAGGCGCTTTTGCAGCCCCTGTTGTCGGCCATTTCAGAACCGATGGCCGAAACGGACTCTCATGAGGAGCCAACAAGGCCTTTAAATATCTCTATTGCAGGACCTTCGGACAATGCTCCTTCGGATGGGTCCCGGAGCCGCTGTGCAGGTACCGGCTTCCGAAGGGGTTTTCAGGCCTACTCAGCTTATAATAAAGGCAAAGACTCCTGCTAAATCAAAGACTGCAACACAGGCCTCTTCTGACCCGGCTCCCAAGTCACAGAAACAGTTACTCAAGATAGTGGAGGATTTACTTACTATGATTAGGGGTTGACATCCCCCTCCAGATAAAAGGCCAAGGCAAGATGTTTATTATGATTCTTCTGATCAGGCTTCTGTTTCTTCAGTTTCCTCTTCTGACCAGGAATATTCTTTCCCTCCTTATGAGGATTCTGATGCTGAGGAATCTATTCCCTCAGCTTCTCTCCCTGAGGATTTCTCTTTTGCGGAAACTTTGCATGAAATGAGGGACATTTCCACTGGGAAGGACAGGAATGTTCAGAATCTAAGAAGACTAAGGGATTTTCTTCTCCCCCAACATAGACCCCTGGCTATTCCTCCTGTTTTGGATATTGTGGATGATGCTTTTTCGGAGGCTAATTTAACCCCTGATTCTTTTCCTCCTGCTCCTGTTAAGCCAGATAGATATTACAGGGTTCCTGATTCCCACCAGTTTTTATACAAGAACCCTTCTGCTGACCCTGAAACCATTTCTCAGGGCCCTAAGGGAGTTAAGGCCGCTTCTGCAAAAAATCCCATTCCCACTGAAAAGGACTCTAGATCTTTAGAAAGATGGGGCAAAAAAGTGTACACTTCTGCTACCTTGTCCATCAGGGCTTTAAACTGTCAGTTTCATATGCTGAAATATCAGCAATTTCTCTTGTCTGTTTTAAAACAAAAGCTTACTTCCATTTCCGCCTGTGCAGATGATAAGGAATTACATGATTTATTGCATGCCACTGAGCAAGTTGGAAAGCATGGTTTACACTGTGGATTTGATGCCTTGGAGGCTTCTTGTAGGGCTGCTGCCTCCGGCACAGTCATTAGAAGGCATGCATGGTTAAAGGAACAAAATTTGCCAGAATAAGTAAAAGCTAAATTATTGGATGCTCCTGTTCAGCATAATGTATTGTTTGGATCAAAAGCTGAAGAAGTGATTAAAAAGATGGAGGATAAGGCGAAATCCATGCAAACAGTTAGATTTCTTACAAGTACAGCCACCAAGATTTAGCAGAAATTGGCCTTCTAAAAATTGGTCTTTTCCCACTTCAGAGACAGGCCTCAGAGGGGTAGATAGACGCTCCAGAGGAAGGCCTCAAACACAAGGTTCTTATAGACCAAGACAGTGGACTGCTTCCACCCCTAGGGGAGGAGAGGACAGGTCACAAACTCATAGGAAACAAACTCAATGCCTCCCTCTGTTGGGCTGCGGGAACTTCTTGCCTGGAAGCCCCTCTCGGAGGAAAACTCTCTCTTTTTTATCAAAATTGGACTCCTATAACCCAAGACAAGTGGGTTCTGGATGTGGTTCTAAGAGGTTACAAATTCCATTTTCATACCCTGCCAAGGCCAAGCAGATGGCCAGACCTTCCAAGACATCAATGGACAGAGGCCTTAAACCAGGGGGAAGCTCTTTTTGCTATGAAAGCCATAGAACTGGTTCCACTTTCAGAGATGGGACAAGGTTTTTATTCAAGGCTCTTTCTAGTTCCAAGGAAGCAAAACTCATGGAGACCCATTTTGGATCTGTCAGTCTTGAACACCTTTCTAGAGATTCCAAAATTCAAGATGTTTACTCTACAGCAGCTGCTTCCAATGCTGTCCAAAGACGCTTGGATGGTAACTTTGGATTTAAAGGAGGCATATTTACACATTCCCATCAGGCAGGAATGCAGAAAATACCTCAGGTTCAAGGCCGGGTTGAGGCACTTTCAATTCTCTGCACTGCCCTTTGGATTGTCTACTCCGCCCAGGGTCTTCACCAAATGCCTGGCTCCAGTAGTAGCTTACTGCAGACTCAAGGGAATTCAAATTTACCCTTATCTGGACGATTGTCTAATTCAGGCAGAGACAGCAAGGGTGTTTTACTCCAGCATCTAGATTTTGTTCAGAACCTACTCAAGTTCCTAGGTTTTTCTGTAAACATAAAGTCAATTTTGACACCCTCACAACAGATAACTTTTCTGGGTGCTCTTCTAAACACCACAACCCAGATGGCATTTCTAACATCCGAAAAAGTTGCAGCTGGCTTCAACTTTCAAAACCTTGGCAACTTTAACTCCGCTATCTGCAAGGAGATTCCTGCAGGCTCTGGGTTACATGGCCTCCTGCATTCTTCTTGTACCATATGCAAGACTACACATGAGGAAAATACAGTGGTACCTAAAAAGTGTATGGTCTCAGCATTGTGTCAGTTTAGACATAATGATCTCTGTCCTGCCTTGCCTTCAAAAGGAATTTCTTTGGTGGTCCAGGACATGTACTCTAAACAAAGGGAAAGCCTTCTGCCTCCTGCCACTCGGATTCTAACCACGGACGCCTCGGATTATGCTTGGGGAGCCCATTTTCAGGGCAACTGCCTGCAGGGTCTTTGGACAAAGGATCAGAAACACCTGCATATAAATTTAAAGGAAATGTTAGCCGTCCAGGAAGCTCTACTGGCCATCAGGAATCTTTTACATCCAGGACAACTACTAATACGGACAGACAACACCACAGTTATGTGGTACGTAAACAAGCAGGGGGGATCTCATTCCTACCCCCTTTGCAGACTGGCCATGGATTTATGGAACACAGCTCTAGCTTGCAGTCTGGATCTTCAAGCTCAGTTTCTACCAGGGAAGCTGAACTTCCTAGCAGACAGTCTGAGCAGAAACCTTTCGGATCCACACGAATGGATGCTGGACACCAAAATATTCAGGTTGATAACAGCCGTCTGGGGATGTCCTCACATAGACCTCTTTGCATCCCACCTCATTCAAATACAACATTTTTGCACCAGGACTTTCCACAAAAGAGCTTGGAAAGTAGATGCCCTATCATTCAGTTGGAGGAACCTTTCAGGATATTTCTTTCCGCCTCTTCCTCTTCTTCCACGAGTATTACTAAAGATAAAGCAGGACAAGCCCAAGATGATAATTTTGCTGGCCCCAAATTGGCCTCGACAGTTTTGGTACCCAACTCTAAAAAAAACCTATGTCTGCAGCCCCCTTGGGTTTTACATCAGTCTCCGAACCTTCTGTCCCAACATCAGGGTCAGGTTCTACCCCTTCATGTCAGAACTTTCAACCTGCCGGCCTGGTTAATCCAGGACCTTTGATTTCTTTTTTCCTACCCAAGCAGGTTATGGATGTCATTTTGGAAGCCAGACGTCCTAGTACTAGAAAATCTTATGCTGGAAAATGGAAAAGATTTTGTTCCTGGATGCAGGATCAGGATTCTGATAATCTTCTTCCGAACATTCCTTTAATTTTACTTTACTTGACAGATCTCTTACATAAGGGCCTCTCTTTCTCTTCCATTAAGATTCATGCCTCCTTCTGCTCATTATAATTCAGACCCTCCTATCTTTTCCCACCAGCTCATGAGACAGTTTCTCAGTGGTGCTAAGAACTTAAGACCTCCTAGATCCCCTCCCATTCCTGCTTGGGATCTCAACTATGTTTTGGAAAAGCTGACCTTGCCTCCTTTTGAGCCCGCCACCTCTTCTGACATCAAGTTTTTATCTTGGAAGACAGCTATTCTGCTAGCCCTTACCTCTGCAGGAGAGTTTGAGTTACAAGCTGTTATGGCTGTGGAGCCTTATATTTTTCATCAAGACAGTGTCCTTGAGGACTAATCCTATCTTCATGCCTAAGGTGGTTTCCAAAGTGGCTTTAAATCAGACTGTCCACTTACCTACCTTTTTCCCCACTCCTCAAAATAAAGGGGAAAGGATCTTACATTCCTTGGATGTACACAGACAGCTATGTTTTTACCCGGACAGAACCAAGAACATCAGGAAATCAGAGCAAGTGTTTGTTTCTTATGCTTCAAGTTCTCAAGGTAAAGCCATTTCAAAACAGACCATTTCTAAATGGATTGCTCATGGAATCAGATTTTGTTATTCTCACCATGGAAAGCAAATCCCAGGGAGTATACGGACTCATTCCACCAGAGCTGCTGCCGCTTCTGCAGCTTTTCTCAGGGGAGTTCCTACCAAGGACATTTTGGAGGCTGCAACTTGGAGTTCAGTGCATACTTTTTTCTAAGCACTACAATCTACCTCTCTACTCTAAGTCTAGGGCAGGCTTTGCCTCTGCAGTCTTGCAGGGCCTTTTAGCCGCCCCTTCCTCTTTATGACCTCCACCCTTTCTTACAGCTTTGGGATTCTACCCTACAGTTATGACTGCAACAGTGAAACACGATGAACATAGTACAGTTGTGTACATCTACCATAAATGTAGTTGTTCGAGTGTCTTCACTGTTGCAGTCTGGGATGTTTGTGCATACAGCTGCAGTCATAACAGATGGGTTCTCCTGCCGTCAGGTGGGTCCTCAGTCGGCCGAATTCCAAAGTCTAGGTCCGGCGTCGGTTGTCGTCGCTTCTTCCCTGACGTCAGAGCGCCAGGGGTATAAAAGAACTAGCCGACGCCATTTTCTTCAGTCTTTCTTGCCGCGCGGTGCCCGAAGCAGAAGCAGTTCGCAAGTGCCGGTCGACCAGCTCCTGAGATTACAAAAATTTTGCAACCGAAGTCTTCTTTAAAGCTAAGTACCCCGTTGGGGAAACTTTTCTTGCCTCAGACCGATGTCAGACAAAGTTAATAATTGTATTTCTTGTGGGAAGCAAGTACTGCATAAGGATTTTCATTCCCTCTGCATTCCTTGCTTAGGCCTAGACCACGACGTCTCTGTCTGTCGTTTTTGTGCTACATTCAACAAACGCACTATTAAGCGTCGGGCGGAGTTCGCCCAGCATTATTTTGGTAAAAAATTTAACTATTATGTAGTCGGATATTCCGACTCCAGTTTTGTCTAAAAAAACCGCAAATATAAGGACCGACACACGCGGTCCGCGGCCTCCACCAACACCACGCCAAAGCCTACTACAGGTGGTTCGGTTCTCAGCGAGGTGCCTACACAGCCCCTGCCTACCGACGACACTTCATTGGCGGTGTCTTCAGTGCCCGAGGTCGCAGGCTCCTCTGCCCACACTCCGACTACAGATACCGAAGCCACTCTTGCTGGTGAATCTCGATATGTAGACAGGTCTGCCTCCTCTCAAGGTGTCTTCAGACCTTTCCTCTTCTTTTTCTATCAAGGCTTTCACTAAGTCTAAAGCAGCCATGCATTCTAAGAGACAAGCTCCACAGGGCCCTTCCCCAGGCCCCATGCCTAAAAAACAGATGCTTAAAATGGCTGAGGATTTGATTACTCTTATCAGGGGATCTCAACCCCCCCCCCGGACAAAAGGCCCAGAGTGGAGGAAGAATCCCCCTCCTCTGACCAGGCCTCCATTATTTCAGAACACTCTGATGAACAGGAACATTCTTACTCCCCTTTTGAAGATTCTGATGCTGAGGAGTCCATTCCATCTGTCCCCCCCCCCCCCAGAGGATTACTCATTTGGGGAAACCTTGCATACATTAAGGGAACACTTCCACTGGGAAGGCCAAGAGTACTCATATTCCAAGAAAAGGCTTAGGGACTTTCTCTTGCTACCTCAGCACAGGCCTCTAGCTATACCTGCTGTCTTAGACATCCTAGATGATGTGTACTCGGAGGCCTGCCTTAACCCGGATTCTTTACCTCCAGCACCAGTCAAGCCTGACTGGTATTACCGGCTTCCTGACTCGCACCAATTTTTATACAAAAGTCATGCAGCTGACCCAGAATCTATCTCACAGGGCCCCAAGGGAATTAAGGCCTCCACTGCAAAAAACCCATTACCTTCCGAGAGGGACTCCAGATCCTTAGAAAGGTGGGGAAAAAAGGTATACACCTCGGCCACCTTAACCATGAGGGCATTAAACTGCCAGTTCCATATGCTAAAGTACCAACAGTTTCTGTTATCACAGTTGAGAAGCAAAATGTCACAACCTGAACAACCAGACTTGAAGGAGTTGCAGGATTTGATACATAGTGCAGAACAAGTGGGTAAACATACCTTGCAATGTGGTTTTGATGCTTTAGAGGCCTCATGTAGAGCTGCTGTTACAGGATCAGTCATACGTAGACATGCCTGGCTCAAGGAGCAAACCTTACCAGATCATGTCGAAGCTAAATTACTAGATGCCCCTCTTCAAAAGGATGTAGTATTTGGTGATAAAGCTGAGGAGGCATTAAAGAAAATGGAGGAAAAAGCTAAATCAATGCAAACAGTGAAAGATTTTCTACAGGTACATCCTCCACTTTTCAGTAGAAATTGGCCTTCCAAAAATTGGTCCTTTACAGCCATGGACAGACCCCAAAGAGGTAGATGCAGGCGCCCGAGGGGCAGAGGGCAATCTCAAGGATCGTATAGGGGCAGACAATGGCAAGCTCCTACACAAAGAGGTGGTGAGGATTGTTCACAGCCAATCAGAAAGCAAGCCCAATGACTTTCCCCTTTGCATGCCAAGCAAGGCTCAAATGGCAGCACCCTTAGGAGGAAAATTGGCATTATTTTCAAAAAATTGGCATATTGTCACAAAAGACAAATGGATCTTGGACATTATAAACAGAGGCTACAGATTCCATTTTCACACCCTTCCAAAAATGAGAGGCATGCCAAACCTGCCACACAATCAAAGGACAGAGGCACAAAGACAAATTTCAGATCTCATGGACATGAAAGCTATTCCAGAGGTACCTACTCACGAACAAGGTCAAGGTTTTTATTCCAGACTATTCCTGGTACCAAGGAAGGGAAAAGAGTGGAGACCTATATTGGACCTATCCATCTTAAACACATTTTTACTGCCAAAATTCAAGATGCTCACTTTACAGCAGCTTCTTCCCATGCTGGGCAAGGAGTCTTGGCTGGTAACGTTGTACCTCAAGGAGGCATACCTGCATGTCCCAATCAGACAAAATTGCAGAAGACACCTCAGATTTCTTGCAGGTTCAACCCATTATCAATTCTCTGCATTGCCCTTTGGCTTATCTACTGCGCCCAGAGTATTCACGAAATGCCTGGCATCAGTAATTGCCTACTGCAGACTTCAAGGGATACAAATATACCCATATCTGGACTGCCTGATCCAAGCGGACAGCAAGCACATACTTCTGAAACATCTGGCTTTTGTAATAAGGTTGTTGAATTCTCTGGGATACAATCAACAAAAAGAAATCAAGGCTAATACCCTCTCAGAGAATAATTTTCCTGGGTGCCAACTTGGACACAAACACCCAGATGGCCTACCTCATGCCAGAGAAGCAGGGGCAACTAACTCAATACTTCAAAACACTATCAAATTTCACCAGGCTGACTGCAAGGAAAATCCTGCAGGCTCTGGGATTCATGGCATCTTGCATCCTACTAATCCCATGTGCAAAGCTGCATATGAGGAAACTTCAATGGTACCTGAAAAACCTATGGTCTCAACACAGCCACAGTTTGAAAACAATAATACCACTAATTCCATGTCTTCAAAAGGAATTTCTGTGGTGGGCTCAAGCATGCCAAAGAAACACAGGTCTCCCATTCTGCAAGCCTCAAGCAAATCAAGTCATCACAACAGACGCCTCGGACTACGCCTGGGGGGCGCACATCACAGATCGGTGCATTCAGGGCAGATGGTCCCAAAAAGAAAAGCACCTTCACATCAATCAAAAGGAAATGCTAGCAGTAACAAATGCTATTACAGCTTTAAAAGACCTTCTGCATCCAGGTCAACTATTGATAAGGACAGACAACACCACAGTAATGTGGTACATAAACAGGGAGGAACCCATTCATACCCTTTGTGCAGGCTGGCCATGTCACTTTGGGACATGGCCCTGGAATTACAAATCGAACTTCAAGCACAGTACTTGCCAGGCAAGGAAAACACGCTGGCAGACAACCTAAGCAGGAATATGACAGATCCACACGAATGGAAGTTGCATCCTCAAGTTTTTACAGAGATAATTCAAGCATGGGGAAGGCCAGACATAGATCTCTTTGCCTCCCACAAAAATCACCAATTGACAAAATTCTGCTCAAGGACTTTCCATCCACAGGCCTGGAGTGGACGCTCTCTCTTTCAATTGGGCAACAATGACAGTTTATGCCTTTCCACCTCTTCCTCTACTGCCCAAAGTTCTACTAAAAACCAGAGCAGACAGACCAAAGATGATTCTCATTGCTCCAGACTGGCCAAGACAGCACTGGTACCCACTCCTGAGGAGCCTGACGCATTCCCCTCCATGGACCCTACCTCGAATGCCTCTTCTGACTCAGCACAGTTTCAAAACTCTTCACAGTCAGCTGAAAACACTCAATCTGGCCGCATGGAAGATTCCTTAACGCAACAGACCCTACTCTCCAAGGAGGTGCAGGATGTAATTTTGGAGGCCAGAAGGCAGTCTACCAGAAAAGCTTACTCCGCAAAATGGAAACTGTTTTGTGCCTGGAATGAGAAAAAGGGCCAGGATCCTGGAAATCTGAATTTACCTCAAATATTACAGTATCTAGCTGAGCTGCTAAGCAGCGGACTTTCATTCTCCTCCATCAAAATCCATTCCTCAGCCATTTCTGCCGAATACAACACTGATCCACCTTTATTCTCTCACCCCCTCTTAAGACCGTTCCTCAGAGGGGCAAAGAATATAAAACCCCCAAGGAAACAACCAATACCTGCTTGGGATCTCAATTTCATACTAGAAAAGCTGACCCTGCCTCCTTTTGAGCCAGCTGCCTCAACAGATTTGCAATATTTGTCCTGGAAAACAGCTTTCCTTCTGGCTATCACCTCAGCTCGTAGGGTATCGGAACTACAAGCCCTCATGGCTGTGCAGCCTTTTATAATCTTCCATCAGGACAGAGTTTCCTTACGAACCAACCCGTCCTTTATGCCAAAGGTGGTATCCAGGGTAGCTTTGAATCAGGCTATACACTTACCTACCTTTTACCCTAATCCTCAAAACAGAGGAGAGACTACTACATTCCTTGGACATCCACAGACAGCTGCGTTATTATTTGGACAGAACAAAGCCTTTCAGAAAATCAGAACAGCTCTTTGTGTCCTATGCTGTAGGAGCTAAAGGGAAACCAATTTCCAAACAGACAATCTCAAAATGGATAGCCCACTGCATACACTTTTCTTACTCTTTTCATGGTAAGACTGTACCTGCAGGCATCAGATCTCACTCCACAAGTGCCACAGCTACCTCTGCAGCTTTCCTCAGAGGAGTTCCTACCAAGGATATATTGGAAGCAGCCACTTTGAGTTCTGTGCATACCTTTTCCAAGCACTACCACCTACCATTATACTCCAAAATTAGAGCAGGCTTTGCCACAGCAGTCTTGCAGGGCATTCTGGCTCCTCCTAGTGCCTACCACCCCTTTCTTAGCTTTGGGATTCTACCCATCTGTTATGACTGCAGCTGTATGCACGATGAACATAGTACAGTTTTGTACCTACCATAAATGTAGATGTTAGAGTGCTAATACAGCTGCAGTCCAGGTTTCCCTCCCTCCTTCCCCTCTTGGGGTATTCTTTTATGGTGTATTTGCTTGCAACTACTGTTTTTTGATTATATTGCATTGCTTTATTACACAAATTTATGTATTGCCTTCCTTCTGGGGGTACCTGACATCTGGGGCAAGAAAAACTGAAGAAAATGGCGTCTGCTGGTTCTTTTATACCCCTGGCGCTCTGACGTCAGGGAAGAAGCGACGACAACCGACGCTGGACCTAGACTTTGGAATTCGGCCGACCGAGGACCCGCCTGACGGCAGGAGAACCCATCTGTTATGACTGCAGCTGTATTAGCACTCTAACATCTACATTTATGGTGGGTACAAAACTGTACTTTTCCCTCCCTCCTAACCCCTCTTGTTTTTACTTTTGTGTGGTTCCTTTTTTCACCATTCTTCTGAGGTGCATTTGCAAAGGATATGGGACCTTTTTTCATTTTTGGAATTCCTGACATCTGGGGCAAGAAAAACTGGAGAAGATGGCGTCTGCTGTCAGCTTTGTACTCCTGGCGCTCTGATGTCAGGGAGCATGGTTGAACAGCCGACGCCGGACCCAGACTTTGGGATTCTGGCTGACCGAGGACTGCCTGCTGGCAGGGGAGAACCCTACAGTTATGACTGCAACAGTGAAGACACTCTAACATCTACATTTATGATAGGTGTACATAACTGTACTTACCATCCTCCCATCCATAGCTTTAGGATTCTACTCAAATGTAATGACTGCAACAGTGAAACACAAAGAACATAGTACAGTTGTGTACACTTACCATAAATGTAGATGTTAAGTGTATTCACTGTTGCAGGGCCAGCATTCTTGTGTACAGGATGAACAAGAGGGTGTATTCTGCTCCCTCATGAGTTGTCCCTCTCTGTTACCAGAACAGATCTTCATCTGTTGGCGCCATTCTTGCTGTAATTTCCAGTTACCCATTAACACATATACAAGTTCTTTGCTCTCATCCTGCACAAGGAGTCCTCACAAAAGGATGCATACTTGATGCCAGGATAACTTTGCCTTCCCCCAGTACTGTTCCAGGTTTCTCCAGAAAGCCTTAGCACAGAGTCGTCATCCTCATAGCTGCTCATTAGCTTTGTAAAGTATAATTTCCTTTCCTGTGGCCTCTAGTTCACCCACCTTGTGACTTGTGTTCCGATCCGTATTTACTGTCTCACCGGTCAAGTTGGCCTCACTCAAGCTTAAAAGCCCTCTGACCAACCTCAGGATCTGATGTCGATTTTCATTCATTCCACAATTGGGTTCTGATACGATCCTCTAATCTGACTCTGCCGAAACTACAGCTCGTGACCAACGAACAGTTGAGCTCCTCCTTACCCATAATGCACCAACCACAACATACCTGTGATCTTGGTTGCCACTTTTGCATACACATGTGGTCAGCTTTGCTGTAGAGCGTTTGTTTTGTGCAGATAATTTATTCTTTAAAACCTTTTTCATAATTTATATAGATGTGTGTGTAAAATATATATATATATATATATATATATATATATATATATATATATATATATGTGTATATATATATATAAATATATATATATATATATATATATATATGTATATATATTTATATATATATATTTATATATATATATAATATGGATATGTAAATGTGCATATATAGAGGTGTGTGTGTGTGTGTGTGTATGTATATGTATATATACATATATATATATATATATATATATATGTGTGTGTGTATATACATAGAGATATACATAGAGATATACATAGAGATATACATAGAGATATACATAGAGATATACATAGAGATATAGATATATCTATATTATATATATGTATAAAATGTGTATATTGAGAGAGATGTTCTACACACATTCATACTCTTTCTGGTTTACCATTGTTGGTATTCTTAAACTAAAATTTTTTCCCATCTTTGTTGTACGTACACATTTGTGTATTCCTTAGTACCATTGTTGGTACTCCTTTTCCCTTTCTTCCTCCTTACCTCCCCCGCCCCCCAAAAAAAAGGTACATTTATCTGTAGTTTAGAAAAATGCCTGAGAGGATTTAAAAAATGCATCCATACGTACACAGCTGCCTTGTTCTGACGCATGTAACCTTTGTGTGTACTGCTTGGACCCTGATCATCTTAATGTTGCCTGCAAGATTTGTAAAAGTTTTAATCTGTGTGTGTTAGCAGATGGAAGAAGTAAGCTCATATTAAAAGGATTGCTTACAAACTTTTCAGAAGCGATATCTGGGGCTAACCCCACTCCCCCAAAAAAAAAAAAAAAAAAATCATCCAAGGGCGCTCCTAAAAAGTCCCCAAAGAAGTCCGGTTCTTCACTCCATTGTCTGGAGCCTCCTTCAAAAGAGTTTAGACTGGATCCGAAACTGTCCAGCTTCAAGATGTCTTCTGCATCTTCTAAAAGATAGCACTTTGACTACAACTCTGAAGATTTTTCCTCTGGTCTGATAATCCCCTACATTTCACCTAGCCTCTTCAAGACTGCTGTCTCCCTTTCTCAAGAGACGATGGTCCAAGTCTCCTCCCATTGCTGCGTCTCATTCTTCCAGGAGTCTTAGTAGAAGCAGATGTGGATAGAATGTTTCTATTGGTGCAAATACAGATGGGGGTTCTCCTTGCTCCAACCCCTTCTGGTCAGAAAGACTTGGCTAGATCTGTCCCTCCAGCCACGGCTCCTTTTCCAATCCAACACTGTTTCAGAATCCTTTGATCCAGGTTTGCGGAGACTATCTGGTTTGGATCCGAAAGTACTGGTGTCCTGATCAGAGGGTTTCTCTGCACTGGCTCAGAGTTTGGAGCAGAGTGGCTCTCATAGCCTTAGCATTCTGGTTGGCTCCGTGGTGTTGGGAGTCTACTCCGAAGTTTTTGGACCCACCTCTGCCCTGGACAGGTCTGCTTTGGCTTCTGCCTCAGGTGTATTGCCTTTAGGACAGACTCATCTGATGGGACAGAAACCTGGCTTCTTTGTTCCATCGGCTTCCATCTCCCAGGGACCGTCTGCCTTTGGTGTAGTTGAGAAAGAGTTCTCCACATAAGCAGGACAGAGTGTCTTTCCCTCCTCAGATGTACCTTCTATGTCCCAGGTGTTTATGTGCCAAGAGCCTTGACATTCAACTCCACAGGGACGGTCAGTCCAAACTCTCAAGACTACCCAGCAGGGTATTGCCCTCTCTTCTGACACTTCCCCACAACATCCCATCAGGGAATTTCCCTGGAAGAGTGCAAAAAGAGGCATTTAGATGCCCTTCAGGCATCTCGCTATACAGATTTTGATGAAGGGGAAGGGTCCTCCAGATCACCACCCAAAGACATCTGATTTGGAGACATTCTGGAGATCCTCAAGCACCTGGGTGGTTGGTCCTCGCAAAATCCTTCCCCGGAGGAATCTGTTTCTGGAGGTGCTTGGAACTGGGCAGTGTACCTCCTGGGTAACTCTTCCCACTGATGAGCTCATTGATTTGATCTTTCAGTGGGTGTCTGATGTGGTTGAACCCATCCCCAAGAGATCAAGCCTAATTTTGGCACCTCCAACGAGAAGGGAACACTGGAGTAAGGGAGTGCCTACAGATGTCATGGTTGTGGCAGTGGCCATGACTAAGGATCTTGTGGATCAAATTTCCACTCTCCATCCCCCTAAGAGTCCAGGGCATTGGACAGGTTCAGGAAATGTGTATGCTTCAGTGACATTTGCTCTTGGATCACAGTTACCTGGCACATTTACAAGGTTACAAAGATTTGATTAAGGAGTTGTGAACACTTTCACGGTCCACTACTGCAGTGCTCAAGCTGTGGTAGCTTTACGGTTAGCAACCCTTTAGTCCATCTCAAACTCGTCCATAAGGCTCATCTCTGATGCAGATGAGGGTACCTCAAGGGCCGTGGGTTCAAGCATGTCGTTAAGGAGACATGCCTGGATGCACTTGGGTGATTTTGTGGAGCCCTTGAAGTATTTCATCAGTGCTTCTTTTGACGGATCTTCCTTGTTTGGTTCTTGAAAGTGAGGGGGACACTCCAGGTGTGAGAAGGATGGAAAGACTCTTCTGTAGGTGTTTTTTCCACCTCCCTTCCAAGGATCTTCAATAGAAACCAATGTTGGGGATGAAAGATGTGGTTCAAAAAAATCTCTGGGTCCTTTCCAAGATCCACATGGAGATGGTTCCCCCAGGGCAGAGGGGGTAGCAGTAATGGTAGATGCTGCCGATGCTGCAGAGGTGGTCTGCAAACCCAAGGGTCTAGAGATTCCTTTCTGACGGAGACCCTACCAGCACTTCTGAAATGAGGCCTGATTGTCTTCCTCCGGAGGCATTGGGGGGATTGCAGAGGATTATTTCAAGAGGTTGTATAGTACCCTTTTCCCTTCCACCTTCAGCTCTACGAAAAATTCCAGATGTGCCATCCAGTCAGACGTAAGAAGCAGCAATTCAAATACAAAACCTAGTAGAAAAGAGTCATCCAAGAGGTCCCACCAGACCAGATAGAATCTGGAACTTGTTCACGATTCTTTATTGCCAAAGAAAACAGGGGACTGGAGACCAATTTCAGCTCTGAGCAACTTTAAACAAGTAAGTTTGACACTTTTGGATGGTCACTGTTCAGTCCATGCTGCCTTTAAGCAATGGACGATTAGATGTTCTCAATAGACTTTCAGGACACGTTCTGTTGCGCAAATGAACAGGCGATCCAGAAGATGTTCTTCATTCCACATTGCTGCAGTCCTAACTATTGGGTAGTCCGCTGTCCAGTCGGCCCGAATACCAAAGTATATGGCTGACGTTGGTCAGGGCGCATTAGACTGACGTCAGTACGTCAGGGTACTAATGCGCATGACCGACGTCATATCCTCAGTCTTTTTTGCCGCATGGTCCGATGCAGAAGCAGTTTTGCGAGTGCAGGTTGGCGTTCTGAAATTTTCTGAAGTCGGAGTTTCAGACCGAATCAAAGTTGGCTAAGTACCCAACATTTTGATTTTTCTTGCCTCAGTATTTAACCGGATGTCAGAAAAGTGAATAACTGTATTTCTTGTGGGAAACAGATACCTCATAGGGATTACCATACCTTGTGTATACCTTGTTTAGGGCCTGAGCACGGCGTTGTTGGATGCGCTCTTGTGCTAGATTTAACAAACGCACTATTAAGAGAGGTTAGACTGTGCCAGGTTAGTGTTTGGGAAGCGTTGTAATTATAAAATGCCGCCGGATGCTCCGGCCGCTTCGTCAAAAGCGCAAGGACAAAACAGTGAAGCCTAGGGTTGATGAACCGGCAGTCCCAGACGTCGGTTCTTTAGAAGGCTCAGTGGAGCCAGAGGTTTTGCCAGGAGTTTCTTTGGAGTCTCAGGCAGAGACTTTACTGTTGCAGGATGTGCCTTCTCAGGAGGTAGGCCAGGCTGAGGGGGCTTCTCAGGTAACTGTTCTTCCCTCTCTTCCCAAGGTAGTTAGAGCTTCTCCTTCTGTTTCCAAAACTTCTTTGAGAGGTAGGCCAAGTTTAGCTTCAGTGGGGGCTTCTCCTAGCACTTCAGGTTCTGTGCCTAAGAAACATATGCTTAAAATGGCAGAAGATTTAATTACTCTGATTAGAGGTTCTATGCCCCCTCCTGATAAGAGGCCTAGGGTGGAACCTGAGTTTGAGAGTTTTGAACAGTGTTCAGAGGCTTCTGAGTCTTCTAGGAAGACTTGCAGGAGTACCCTCCTTATTCTGATTCTGATGTGGATGATTCCACTCCTACAGCTTCTCCTCCTGAGGATGTCTCATTTTCAGAAACTCTGCATTCCATGAGGGAGCACTTTAAATGGGAAGGCCAAGATTACTCTGATTCTAGGAAAAGGCTTAGGGAATTCTTGTTTTACCCCAGCATAGGCCCTTAGCTATACCTCCTGTGTTGAATGTGGTAGAAGATGTTTTGCAGAGGCTTCCCTGAACCCTGATTCCTTGCCTCCTGCTCCTGTTAAACCTGATAGGTACTATAGGGTGCCTGAAGCTCATAAGTATCTTTTTAAGAGTCCTAGGGCAGACCCGGAGACTGTTTCTCAGGGACCTAAAGGTGTTAAGGCCTCTGTTGTTAAAAACCCTGTTCCCACTGATAGAGGCAAGGGCTTTGGATAGATGGGGAAAGAAAGTGTATACTTCTTCCACTTTAGCCATGAGGGCTTGAATTGTCAGTTTCACATGCTAAAATATCAAAATTATCTCCTTTCACAATTGAAATCTAAGGTGGATGCTTTGGCGGAAGGTATTGAGTGTAAAGAGTTGCTGGATTTAGTTCATGTGTCTGAACAAGTGGGTAAGCATTCTTTGCAATGTGGTTTTGATGCTGTACAGGCCTCCTCGAGGGTGGCTGCCACTAGTTCTGTTCTTCGAGGCATGCCTGGTTGAGGGATCAGAATTTAGCTGAGCATGTTAAGACAAGGATTTTGGATGCTCCTTTACAGTCTGATGTGTTGTTTGGTTCGCCTGTGGAAGCAGTTTTAAAGAAAATGGAGGACAAAGCTAAGTCTATGCAAACTGTTAAAGATTTTTGCAGGTGCAGTCACCAAGTGTAGTAGAAATTGGCCTACTAAGGGATGGACATATCCTGCTTATGATTCCCAGTCTAGGGGTAGGTCTAGACGTGGTAGGGGCAGAGCTCAAGGTGCTTTTAGGCCTAGAACAGGAGTTCACCTGCTCAGACTTCTGGTGAGGGCAGGGGTCAGTCCTTTCGTAAACAGACCCAATGACCTGCCTTTTCAGCTGCCAGTAGATTCTCGCCTGGCAGCTCCTTTGGGAGGAAGACTGTCTCTTTTCAAAGAAAATTGGGATTTAATTACTCAAGACAGATGGGTGTTGGATATCATTCACCACGGTTACAGGTTTTATTTCCATACATTGCCCCATTCAAAGGCATGCCAGACGTTCCTCCTCCACAAAGGAAAGAGGCTCACAAGCAAATTTCTCAGTTACTCCAAATAGGGGCCATTCAGCCAGTCCCTGTATCAGAAAGGGGCCTAGGATTTTATTCTCGCCTGTTCCTAGTACCAAAGAAGGGGAACACGTGGAGACCAATTTTGGATTTATCTATCCTCAACACTTATCTGGACATTCCCAAGTTCAAGATGTTGACGTTACAACAGCTTTTACCTCTGCTGGGCAAAGATCACTGGATGGTAACTTTAGATCTCAAGGAAGCTTACCTTCATGTGCCTATAAGACTAAGTTGCAGGAAGTATCTGCCGAGCTGGAAATTCTCATTATCAGTTCTCTGCATTGCCCTTTGGCTTATCTACTGCCCAGAGTATTCACAAAGGTTCTGGCTCCAGTGATAGCTTACTTCAGGCTAAAAGGAATTCAAATCTATCCTTACTTGGACGACTGCCTGATTCTGGCTCAAGAAAAGGAAGACCTTCTACAGCATCTGGAATATGTTATAGCAGTGCTAAGATGCCTAGGGTATTCTGTGAACGAAATAAAGTCCAGTCTAGTACCCTCTCAAGACATGTGCTTTCTGGGTGTGAGACTGAATACAGCAGCCCAGATGGCCTTTTAACCCCGGACAAACAAGAGTCTATCACTTTACTTCCATCAACTATCTCATCAGTCCGTGCTGACTGCAAGGACAGTCCTTCAAGCATTAGGGTTCATGGCATCTTGTATTCTGGTGCTTCCCAATGCCAAACTGCATATGAGGAAGCTACAATGGTATCTCAAAACTGTATGGACACAGCACTGCCAGGATTTGGACACTGTCATTCAAATAATACCTTGCCTTCAAAAAGAATTTTTGTGGTGGGCTCAGGAATGTCACCTAAACAAGGGACTCTCTGTGACCCGCCAGAGGCGAGTCAGATTTTAACGACAGATGCCTCGGACATTGCTTGGGGAGCTCATCTAAATGGAAAGTGGATACAAGACAAGTGGCCTGCCAGACTACAGCATCTACTTATCAACATGAAGGAGATGTTAGCAGTCCAGTTTGCATTAATGGCTTTCAAGGAGTTACTTCTTCCAGGGCAGGTGTTGATTCTAACAGACAACACAACTGTCATGTGGTACATCAACAAACAAGGGGAACACATTCTTATCCTCTATGCAGGCAAGCAATGATTTTATGGGAGACAGCTCAGCTTGCAACTAACTCTTCAGGCAAGGTTTCTGCCGGAGCACAGAACTCCTTAGCAGATGTGTTAAGCAGACAAATCATGGATCCCCACGAGTGGAAACTGGATCTTCATGTATTTCAAAAAATTGACAGTGTCATGGGGAACTCCAGACCTAGATCTGTTCGCTTCTCCACTAAACCACCAGCTGCCACAGTTTTGCACAAAGGGGTTTCATCACACAGCTTGGAAAGTGGATGCTCTGTCTTTCAGTTGGAAAAATCTTCATGTGTATGCCTTTCCACCTCTGCCTCTTCTTCCAAAGGTGCTCTTAAAGGTCAGACAAGACAAGCCAAGGATGATTTTAATAGCTCCAGATTGGCCTCGCAACACTGGTACCCACTACTAAGGAGTCTGGTAAGGAAGCCTCCATGGCCTTTACCTTGATTCCACATCTGTTATCTCAGAAGGACGGTCATCTGCTCAATGTCAAGCTTCACTCTCTTCATCTAACAGCCTGGCATATTCTGTGTTGAAACACAGCAGGTCTCAACTTCCTCAACAAGTTTTAAATGTGATTATGGAAGCTAGAAGACCTAGTACAAGGAAAGTGTACGAAAAATGGAAGAGATTTTTGTTTTGGAGTACAGCAAAGAATTTGGAGATTTCTGAGCCTAATTTGAGTGTGGCTCTTCAATATCTTACTGAGTTATTGGGCAAAGGTTTGTCCTTCTCTTCCATTAAGATTCATGCTGCAGCAATTTCAGCTCTCTATGATTGTGACCCACCATTGTTTTCATCCTTTGTTCAAGCAGTTTCTTAGAGGGGCAAAGAATATAAGACCCCACGTGAGCTCCTACTCCTGCTTGGGATCTCAATTTTGTGTTGGAAAACTTACTCTACAACCTTTTGAGCCTGCAGCTACTGCTGAATTGAAATACTTGTCATGGAAGACTGCTTTTCTGTTGGCTATTACTTCTGCAAGAAGGGTGTCTGAGTTGCAGGCCCTTATGGCAGTAGAGCCCTTTTTGATTTTCCATAAGGATAGGGTATCATTACGTACTAATCCTTCCTTTATGCCTAAAGTGGTTTCTAGTGTGGCTTTAAACCAAACTATTCATTTGCCTACTTTTATGCAGACCCCAAAATAAAGGGGAAACGATTTTGCACACTTTAGATGTACACAGGCAATTGCGTTATTATTTAAGCAGGACTAAGGATTTTAGGCAGTCTCAGCAGTTGTTTGTTTCTTTTGCTTTGAGTTCGAGGGCAAGCCTGTGTCAAAACAAACTATTTCTAGGTGGATTGGGTTTTGCATTGCATTTGGTATTCCCATCATGGCAAGGAGATTCCAGCTGGGATTAGGCCTCATTCCACTAGGGCTACTGCCACTTCAACAGCATTCCTAAGGGGGGTGGCAACTAAGGATATTTTGGAGGCAGCTACTTGGAGTTCAGTGCATACTTTCTCTAAGCATTATCACCTTCCTCTCTACTCTAAGTCTAGGGCTGGTTTTGCCACAGCTATTTTGCAAGGCATGTTGTCAGCTCCTACTTCTTTATGATTTGCCAGCCTCCCTTACCTCTGCTTTGGGATTCTACCCAATAGTTAGGACTGCAGCAATGTGGAATGAAGAACATAGTACAGTTTTGTACCTACCATAAATGTAGATGTTCGAGGATCCACATTGCTGCAGTCCAATTTACCCTCCCTCCTTCCCTCTGTGTTTAGGGGTGGTTGTGTAGGTGAGGTTATATGCTGATTATTTTGTATATATTGTACATATTTTTGGTGCAGGTATATTGGGCCTTGTCTTTTTAGGGTCTTCTGACATCTGGGGCAAGAAAAGACTGAGGATATGACGTCGGTCATGCGCATTAGTACC
The DNA here is from genome assembly GCF_019279795.1 of Protopterus annectens. Lineage (NCBI taxonomy): Eukaryota > Metazoa > Chordata > Ceratodontiformes > Protopteridae > Protopterus > Protopterus annectens. The sequence continues at coordinate 424,113,899 of NC_056746.1, forward strand.
CTGACGTACTGACGTCAGTCTAATGCGCCCTGACCGACGTCAGCCATATACTTTGGTATTCGGGCCGACTGGACAGCGGACTACCCAATAGTTAGGACTGCAGCAATGTGGATCCTCGAACATCTACATTTATGGTAGGTACAAAACTGTACTATTCTTGCACTTCTAGCTGGGAGCCAGTCATTACCAGTTCAGAGTTTTGCCCTTTTCACCACTTCCCCGAGGGTGTTCAAATGCATGGCAGTGGTGGCAGCTCACTTGAGATTGCAGGGATTCCTGATGTTTCTGTATTTAGATTGGCTCATTACTATTACTTGTAATAACAAGAAACCAGTTACTCCAAACTTGCTCCCTTCCTGGGATCACAATAAATTAGGGCAAATCTCATTTGCATCATCGCAATCTCAGGAATTTATAGGAGCACATTTCAATACAAAGAGTTCAGTCTTTAAGATTCCAGATCACAAAAGTCATTCACAACACCAGGATGTTAGCCCGATTTAATTCAAGCCTTGGGGTCAATGTTAACAGCCATAATTCTTGTTCCCCTTGCAATATAGAAGAAATGTTTAGTGGATGCTAGCATCCCAATAGAGGTTGTCTGTTCAAATAAAGATCACTCAGACATGCAAGTACCACCTTTTGCTGGTGGATAAGGTCAGAACAGCTTTTACAAGTTTGTCCGTTCCGTTTTCCTCAACCTGAAGTCAGTGACCATGGATGCTTCCCACTTTGTGTGTGTGGGGGGGGGAGGCACTTCAGGGGAAAAGTCCAAGCCACTTCCCCTGAAGAGGACAATTTGCATATAAACTCTAGATGAGAGCAGTGCTTTTAGTGCAAGCTTTTCAGGATGCTCTACCACTGGGAAGAATTGCAATACAAACTGACCATGTCAGTAGTCTAATACATCAAAGCAGGGAGGAACCAGGTCTTATCCCTTGTGTCGGGAAGCCCTCCGTGTGGCAGTGGGCGATCTCATCCAGTGGCTTTCTGATAGCAACGCACATTCTGTGGAAGTCAAACGTAATAGACAAATTGAGCAGGTCCAATGTTCTTCGTATTTCACTGTTGCAGTCATCACATTTGGGTTATCCCTGCCAGGGTAGCCCCCAGTCGGCCTGAATACCAGAGACTTAGTATTTGTGTCTGCTGTCGCTTGAAGACTGATGTCAGGTTGTCAGTGGTATAAAGGAAGGCAGCCAACACCATTACATCAGTCTTTCTTGCCGTGGAGCCAGAAGCAGTTTGCACGAGTGCCGGTCGGCTGCTACCCGAGTTTTGTTTCCGAATTGAAGTTGAAGTCTTCAAAAGCTAAGTATCCCATTGGGGATCCTTTTTTCTTGCACTAACCGAGGTCAGAAAAAGTTAATTGTCTCGCCTGTGGAAAGCAAATACCACACTGGGACTTCCACTCTTACTGAGTCACTTGTCAAGGCCCAGACCACTACATCCCTCGTTGTTGCTTATGTGCTTTAATGCCAGAACTATTCGTCGTTAGACCCTTATTGTAGCCAGATATATCCGTTTACAGTCCTCCAATTCCGATATGGCTTTAAGCCATCCAACAGCAGATCTTCCGAAAAAACTTGGACAGAGAAGACTGTACATATCCAAGCCTTCAGACGACGTTTCCATTAAGCTGGTAGTCATCCAGAACTCAGTGAAGTGCTTTTGCAGCCCCCGATGCCCGCTTCAGTTAATTTGCAGGCTGCTACCGAGACCCTTTTGGAGTCCAGTATGCTGTAGAACTCTTCTAAGGATCCTGCGGTCATCTCTACCTTGGGTGGGTCCGGAACCGCTGTGCAGGCACCGGCTTCCGAGGAAGTCCTTCGCACCACCGAATCCCGACATAAACCAGTGCTTTCTTTCACAGTTCTTTCAAAAACAAGAGTTCCTTGGGCCTAGCGGGTTAAACCACGCTCAAGAAACAGACCACCCATTCTCAGGCGCCTGCTCCCTTGCCTCAGTGTCAAATGCTTAAAATGGCAGAAGACCTTAAACTGGTTAGGGGAAGCCAAGCCATTCCCTCAGAGGAAGAGATCCGTCTCCAGTAGTTTTGTCTGAACAAGAGTCAGAGGAATCTGATGCATCTGAATATTAAGACGTATGTAGCCCCTTTCGACATACGAGGATTCTGATTCAGAGGAATCTATTCCTTAAGCCTCTTCCATAGAGGATTTTTCCTTTGGGGAAACCCTGCATACCTTGAGGGAGCGTTTCCAATGGGAGAGTCAAGACTACTCTATAAAGACTGAGTTCCTGGACCTTCCACAACACAGGCCCTTAGCCATCCGCCCAGTCTTAGATGTGGTGGATGATGTCTTCCTTGAATCCAGCTAGACTCCTGACGCCCTCTCTCCTGCTCCCAGAAAACCAGACCGGTACTACAGGGTCCCTGACTCACATAAATATCTTTTGAAAAATCCAACAGCTGACCCGGAGGTCATTACTCAAGGGCCTAAAGGGATTAAAGCAACCTCAGCAAATAATCTCACCCCCCTAGACGGGGATTATCAAGCACTGGACAGATGGCTTAAAAAAGGTATGCATCTCAGCTAATCTTGCTGCTGTCTGTTCCATATGCTTAAGTATCAGCAACATACCTTGGTACTCCAAATTTCCTCCTTTCCTGCATGGGCAGAATCTAAAGATTTACAGGACTTGATGCATTCTGCTGGACAAGTGATTAAACACCCTTTGCACTATGGTTTTGACACCCTAGACACTTCTTGCAGGGCAGCAGTCACCGGATCTGTCATTAGAAGACATGCATGGCTTAAGGAACAACCCCTGCCATACCATGTCAAATCATAATTGTTGGATGCATCCTTGCGCAAAGACAACTTATTTAGTACTAAAGCAGAAGAGGTCTTAAAGATGAAAGAAAAAGCAAAATCTATGCATACTGTTAAAAAAAATTATTACGGGTCAAAGCCGCCTAGGTTCAGCAGGTATTTTCCCTCCCAAGCACTGGTCCTTTCCCGCTCCAAGTAGACAGGGCCAGCCTAGGGCCCCGTGGAAACAGCCCCCCCCCCAGACAGCAGCCCCAGAGTTCTAAGCACCCCCCCCCCATGGTAAGAAGTCTCAATGACTTTGCCTCCTCCCGATCTCGCATCTGCCTACCTTCACATACTCCTAGGAGGGAAACTCTCCTTCCACTTAAACACCTGAGCCACCATTACCAAGGACCAATGAGTTCTGAACATTGTGTCTCAGGGGGTACAAATTCTCCTTCCAACCCCAAAAGGGTTCCCTGATCTACTACCAAATCATTGGGCAGAGGCTCAAAATCAAATCCATTCCCTGCTCTCCTTGGGTGCAGTAGAGCATGTTCCTGCATAGCAGATAGGCCAAGGCTTCTACTCCAAACTTTTTCTGGTACCCAGACGAGAGGGCACCTGGTGCCCCATCCTTGTTCTTTCCATTCTAAACACCTTCCTGGTGATCCCAAAATTCAAAATGCTCACCCTACAGCAGCTGCTACCCATGCTGTCCAAGGATAGTTGGCTGGCCAACCTGGACCCAAGAAGCCTATCTCCACATTCCTATCAGGGAGTCCTGCAGAAAATCTCTCTGCTTCAGAGCAGGATCTCAACACTTTCAGCTCTCTACACTTCCCTTTGGCTTATCTACTGCTTCCAGAGTTTTCACAAAATGCCTGGCTCTGGCCATTGCCTTTTGCAGACGAGGAAATATTTAAATGTGCCCCTACTTGGACGACTGCCTTATTCAGGCATCCAGGCAGGGAACACTGCTCAAAGACTTGGCCTTTGTAAAGAACCTACTAACCTCCCTAGGCTACACAATCAGTGATATAAAATCCAAACAGATACCCACCCAAAGGATAATCTTCCTGGGAGCAAGTCTGGACACAGCATCCCAGAAGGCATACCTTACACCAGAGAAACAAATTTTCTTGTCCGCTTACTACTCTCAGTTGGCCACCAGGCCCCTGCTTTCTGCAAGGAAAATCCTGCAAGCCCTGGGGTTCATTGCATCTTGCATACTCATTCCATATGCCAGACTACATATGAGGAAACTTCCGTGGTACCTAAAGAACCTTTGGTGTCAACACTCAAGTTCTGGAAACTCTTCTACCTATTATTCCTTGCCTGAGAGAGAAAATTCTTTGGTGGGCAACAGCCTGCACCCACAACAAGCGACTGCCTTTCTCACCACAACCCGCTGCCCAGACCCTCACCACAGACGCATCAGACTAAGCTTTGGGTTCACACATGTATGGCAGGTGTATGGCTGTGCAGCAGGCCTTGATAGCTTTCAAACCCCCTTCTATCTCCAGGGGTTCTGATAAAAACAGACCACACCACTGTGACGTGGACGTGGTACATCAACAAGCAGGGAGGGACTCCTACCCTCTGTGCAGGCTGGCCATGACCCTTTGGCTCACAGTCTCTTCCATGCAAATACACCTGTTAGCACAATACCTGCCAGGCTCTCTCAACTCCCTGGCAGACCAATTAAGTAGAAAACTTTAGGACCTCCACAAGAGGCAGCTCAACAAATGCCTTCTTCCTAGTATCTGAGAAATGGGGAACCCCGAAGGTCGACCTAATGCCTCCCACACCAACCACCAGCTCACAGATTCTACACCAGGGACCATTACTGCATGGCTTGGAAAGTGGATGCCCTGTCCTTCACCTGGGTAAACCTCTGTCTATGCCTTTCCTCCCCTACCTCTCATTCCCAGGGTTCTGCTCAAAATAAGGGAGGAAAAACCAAGGACTATTCTCATAGCTCCAGACTGGCCCAGACAGCACTGGTACCCATTGCTGCGCAGCCTGTCCCTGCTGCATCCATGGCATCTTTCTCAGATTTCAAACCTCCTAACCCAGAGGAAAGGGGAATTCATGCACCCCCAATTGGACACTCAATTTGTAGCTTGGCTTATTCTTTAACCCCGGACCAATCTGCCATCCTCAGTAAACTGGTTCTGGAGGTTATCAGAGAGGCCAGACACCCTAGCAAAAGAAAGTCTTATGTAGATAAAGGGAAAAGGTTCTGCACTTTGATCCAGGTGAAGGGAGCCAATATGGCACAGCCCTCCATCCCTCTCATCCTGGATTACTTAGCTGACCCTACTACAGTGGTCTCTTTCTCTCTAAAAATTCATGCCTCTGCTATTTCTGCACATTTTCATACTGAGCAGCGTCTTTTCTCACACTGATTTAAAACAGTTCCTCAGAGGGGCTAACAACTTGTGGCCCCCCAGAAGGGCACCAACAGCAGCTTGGGACCTTAACGTTCTTTTGGAAAAGCTCACCCTGCCTCCTTTCGAACCAGCTTCATGTTCTTCGTGTTTCACTGCTGCAGTCATTACATTTGGGTAATCTGCTGGCAGGTTGCCCTTAGTCGGCCTGAATTCCAAAGTCTTGGGTCCTGTGTTGGTTGCTGTCTCCTCTTTCATGACGTCAGGTCGTCAGGGGTATAAAACATGCAGCCGACGCCATTTTCTTCAGTCTTTCTTGCCACACGGTGCCCGAAGCATTTCGTAAGTGCCGGTTGGCCGACTCCTGAAATATTTGCGTTTAAGTTTCAGAACCGAAGTCTTCAATAAAGCTAAGTACCCCGTTGGGGAAACTTTTTTTCTTGCTTTTTACAGATGTCAGAAAGTTAATTGTATTACTTGTGGGAATCCAATACCTCCATAAGGATTTCCATTTATACTGTGTTCCTTGCCTAGGCCCTGATCATAACGTGCCCGGCTGTCTGTTTTGTGCTAGATTTAACCAACGCACTATTAAGCGTCTGTATATTTTTGCATCTAAGTATTTTGGAAACTGATTTGACTACCCAGAGATGTCTGATAGCAATCAGACTACCAGAGTACATAAAAAAACACAAAGAAAAGAACAGAGAAAGGCAGTAGAGATCCAAAGCCGACTAAGCTTCTCCTAAGCCAGTCACCGGTACTCAGTGAGACGCTTTCATAGTCCTGATACCCGCTACCTTTGAGTCGCAGGCCTCTGCCAACACCCATTTGGAGTCCGGCATGCTGCAAGATACTCAAGGTATTGGACTGACTGATATATCTCCCTCGGATGGGTACGGAGTTGCTGAGCAGGCACCAGCTTCTGAGGTTGTATTCAGACCTCAACATTTTTGTCAAACCGAAAGCTGCAAAGGCAAAGATGCCTTCAAAAACTAAAAAAACAACACCTGAGCCACGTGCACAGGCCTCTGTGCCCAGAAAACGGATCAAAATGGCTCAAGACCTTATTACCTTTATCAGGGGTACCCATCCTCCTCCAGATAAGAGGCCTAGGCAAGACACTGACTATGAATCTTTTGATCAGGTTTCTATTTCTTCTGATTCCTCATCTGATCAGGAATTATCTTTACCTCCCTATGAGGATTCTGATGCTGAGGAGTCTATTCCATCTGCATCTCCTCCTGAGGATTATTCATTTGGGGAAACCTTGCATACTTTGAGGGAGCATTTTCACTGGGAGAGTCGAGACTTCTCAGAATCAAAAAAAGGCTCAGGGATTTCCTCCTCCCTCAGCACAAGCCTTTAGCCATTCCCCTTGTGTTAGACATTGTGGATGATGTTTTTTTGGAGTCAAGCCTGACCCCTGACTCTCTACCTCCGTGTCCCAGTAAGCCTGACTGATATTACAGGGTCCCTGACTCTCATAAATTTTTTATTTAGAAACCCTGCTGCTGATCCTGAAACTGTTTCACAGAGTCCAAAGGGAGTTAAGGCCTCAACATCAAAGAACCCTACCCCTTCCGACAGAGATTCAAGGGTGCTGGGACAGATGGGGGAAAAAAAAAGGTTTATACATCTGCAACCTTGGCAATTAGGGCCTTAAACTGTCAATTTCATATGCTTAAGTACCAACAACATGTTATGGGATTGTTGAAACACAAAATTATGATTTCAGAATGTGCAGAAAATAAGGAATTGCAGGAATTATTGCATGCAGCTGAACAAGTTGGAAGGCCTACTTTGCAATGTGGTTTTTATTGTTTAGAGGCCTCCTGCAGGGCCGCAGTTACTGGATCTGTGATTAGGAGGCATGCCTGATTAAAGGAACAAAGTTTGCCTGATCATGTTATAGCTAAACTGCTAGATGCACCTTTACAGCATGATTCTCTGTTTGGTATTAAGGCAGAAGAGGTTTTAAAGAAAATGGAAGACAAAGCTAAGTCTATGCAAACTGTTAAAGATTTCTTACAAGTGCAACCACCTAGATTCAGTAGACACTGGCCTACAAGAAATTGGTCCTTTCCTGTCAGAGCTCAAAGGGGCAAATCCAGACACCGTAGGGGTTCCAGGTACCAGGCTCAAGACTCCTACAGGTCAAAGCAATGGGGCGCATCCACCTCCAAATCTCAGGGAGATTAAGCGCAAACCTACAGAAAGCAATCCCAATTACTTCCCTCTGCCTACACCAGCATTTATCTGTTGGCAGCACCCATAGGGGGAAAGATAGCACTTTTTGCTCAAAATTGGCAATTAACCCAGGACAAGTGGGTACTGAACCTCGTATCACAGGGGTACAGATTCCATTTCCACACTCTGCCAATGACAAATGGTTGGCTAGACCTGCCAAAAATCCATTGGGCAGAGGCACAAACAGGTTACGTCCCTCATGGTTATGGGGCCATTCAGACAGTACCAGAACAGGAAAAAGGACACAGTTTTTACTCAAGACTATTCTTGGTACCCAGAAAGGACAAGGCCTGGTGGCCAATACTGGATTTATTGATTTTGAACACATACCTGGACATTCCAAAATTCAAAATGCTCACCTTGTAACAGCTTCTGCCCATGCTGGGCAAGAATGCTTGGCTAGTGACTTTAGACTTAAGAGGCATACCTGCATGTCCCAATAAGGCAATCGTGCAGAAGATGCCTCAGATTAAAGGTTGGCTTAATGCATTACCATAGCTCTGCACTGCCCTTTGACTTATCTGCTGCGCCCAGGGTCTTTACAAAGTGCCTGGCACCAGTAATTGCATTTTGCAGACAAAGTATTCAAATATATCCTTGGACGACTCATTCAATCAGAGAATAGACACTCTTCTACGACACCTGGCATTTGTGAAAAGGCTTCTAGCATGCCTAGGGTACACAATAAACAAAAAGAAATCACAACTGGTACCCTCTCAAAGGATAACATTCCTGGGTGCAAGCTTGCATAAAACTGCCCAGATGGCTTACCTCACTCCAGACCAACAAAGGCAACTGACTACTTCAAACTGATGGCAACAAAAACCCAGTCTTCTGCAAGACATATTCTGCAGGCTCTGGGCTTCATGGCATCCTGCATCCTACTAATTCCATATGCAAGACTGCATATCAGGAAACTTCACTGGTACCTAAAAGGCTTATGGAGTCAACATTGTCACAGTCTTGAAACCATGAATGTTCGTGTGACACTGCTGCAGTCATTACCCTTGGGTTATCCTGCCGTCAGGTGGTTCCCCCAGCCGGCCTGAGTTCCAAAGTCTTGGTCCGGCGTCAGTTGCTGTCGCCTCCTCCCTGACGTCAGTGCAGCAGGGATATACAAGATGCAGCAGACGCCATTTTCTTCAGTCTTTCTTGCTGCGCGGTGCCCGAAGCAGTTTGCAAGTGCCGGTCGGCCTACTCCTGAGATTTTCATTCCGAATCCAGAGCCGAAGTCTTCTACAAAGCTAAGTACCCCATTGGGGAAACTTTTTCTTGCCTCAGACCGATGTCAGTAAAAGTTAATAACTGTATTTCTTGTGGGAAGCAAATACCTCATAAGGATTTCCATTCTTATTGTATCCCATGCCTAGGCCCAGACCACGACGTTACTGGTTGTAGTTTTTGTGCTAGGTTTAATAAGCACACTATTAAATGTTGGTTTGATTTTGCCCGACATTACTTTGACAGAAAATTTAATTATATCATGCCGTCGGAACTTCCGACGACCGGTATTCATAAAAAGCGCAAAGACAAGCATCCGAGGCCCGAAACTGACGACGAAGCCTCTTCTAGGCCAGTCACCGGTTCTCCGGTTTTCAGTGAGGCGCCTTTGCAGCCCCTGACAGCTTCTGCAGAACCAAAGGCTGCCCCTGACCCCCACGTGGAGATGGCTGGGCCTTCGGACACTAGCTTTTCAGCAGACAGATACCGATCCTGCAGAGGGATCCAGAGTACCTGAGCTTACCCGCACCTTCAGAGGGTGTCTCCAGACCTACTCAGCTAAGCATTAAACCCTCTTCTAAGTCAAAGCCTCCTTTAAAAACTAAGAAACAAGTACAGCATTCTCCAGGACAGGCCTCCATGTCTAAGAAACAAATGCTCAAAATGGCCGAAGACCTAATCACTCTGATCAGGGGTTCCCATCCCCCACCTGATAAAAGGCCTAGACAGGATGCAGATTGATTCATCCGACCAGGGGTCCATTTCCTAAGATTCATCCTCAGACCTGGGCTATTCTTTATCCCCTTATGAGGATTCTGATGCTGAGGAATCTATTCAATCAGCCTCTCCGCCTGAGGACTACTCCTTTGGGGAAACCTTGCATACCATGAGGGAGCATTTCCATTGGGAAGGCCAGGATTTTTCAGAATCCAAGAAAAGGCTCCGAGACTTCCTATTATTACCTCAAAACAGACCCCTGGCTATTCCGCCAGTGCAAGATATTGTGGATGATGTGTACACTGAATCCAGCTTAAATCCTGATTACTTACCTCCACTTAAACCGGACAGATATTGAGTCCCTGACACACTCAAATTTCTGTATAAAAGCCCTGTTGCTGATCCTGAAACTATTTCCCAGGGACCCAAAGGGGTTAAGACCTCATCAGCAAAGAACCCAGTTCCCACTGACGGAGATTCCAGAGCACTAGACAGGTGGGGAAAGAAAGTATATACGTCTGCAACTTTAGCAATGAGACCCTTAAATTGCCAGTTTCACATGCTAAAATATCAGCAATTTTTGATGTCTCAGTTGAAACAAAAAATGCTTCCAGATAGATCCTCCTAATTTTAAAGAAATTCAGGATTTATTGCATGCCGCTGAACAAGTGGGAAAGCATACTTTGCAATGTGGTTTTGATTCTTTAGAGGCCTCATTCTGAGCAGTAGTTACAGGCTCTGTCATTAGAAGACCTGCATGGTTAAAAGAACATACGTTATCAGATCATGTTAAAGCTAAATTACTGGATGCACCTTTACAGTAAGATGTTTTATTTGGAGTTAAGGCAGAAGAGGTACTAAAGAAAATGGAGGATAAGGCAAAATCTATGCAAACAGTGAATGATTTCTTACAGGTTCAGCCTCCTCGATTTAGTAGAAACTGGCCAAAGAATTGGTCCCTTCCAGTTAATGACAGACCTCAAAGGGGCAGATACAGACGGCCAAGAGGTAGAGGTCAAACACAAGGTCCTTACAGGCCTCAACAATGGGGTGCATCAGGCCAGAAAGAAGGGGAAGACAGGCACCAACCATATAAAAAACAGCCCCATGACTTCCCACTCCAGCTGCCAAACAACTCGCTCTTGGCAGCCCCTTTGGGAGGAAAACTGGCACCTTTTATCACAATTGGCATATGATCACCCAAGACAAATGGGTTCTCTATTTCAGAAGGTTACGGGTTCCACTTTCACACTCTGCCAAGATTAAAAGGAATGCCAAATCTGCCACTAAATCAATGGGCAAAGGCCCAAAGACAAATTATGGCACTTATGAACATGGGAGCTATTCAAAAGGTACCAGTACAGGAACAAGGGCAAGGATTTTACTCGAGACTCTTTCTGGTTCCCAGAAAAGACAAAGCCTGGAGGCCCATTCTGGATCTTTCTTCACTAAACACTTACCTGGATGTTCCAAAATTCAAAATGTTGACATTACAGCAGCTTCTTCCCATGCTGAGCAAGCAAGCTTGGCTCGTGACTTTGGACCTCAAGGAGGCATACCTGCATGTCCTTATCGGACAAAACTGCAGAAGATACCTCAGGTTCTTAATTGGTCCAATGCACTATCAATTCTCTGCACTGCCCTTTGGATTATCTACTGCACCTAGGGTCTTCACAAAGTGCCTGGCACCAGTAATTGCATTTTGCAGACAGAAAGGAATTCAAATTTACCCATACCTGGACGACTGCCTGATTCAAGCAGAGAGCAAGGACATTCTTCTACAGCATCTGGCGTTTGTAAAAAAAAAAAAAAAAAAAAAAAAGTTGCTACCTGGGGTACGCAGTAAACGAAAATAAATCAAAACTAGTGCCCTCACAAGAGATAATATTCCTGGGTGCCAGCTTGAACACAACAGCCCAGATGGCTTTTCTCACGCCAGACCAGCAGGGACAACTGACACAATACTTTCAATTGATGGCAACAAAGACCCAACTCCCTGCAAGAAAAATTCTGCAGGCCTTGGGCTTCATGACATCTTGCATACTACTAATTCCATATGCCAGACTGCATATGAGGAAACTACAATGGTACCTAAAGAATGTATGGTCTCAACACTGTCAAAGTTTGGAAACAGTTATACCACTAATACCTTACCTTCAACAGGAGTTTCAATGGTGGGCTCAAGCTTTTCACCTCAACAAGGGACAGCCTTTCACTCAACCCACAGCCAGGCAAACGCTGACAACAGATGCATCAGATTACGCCTGGGGAACTCACATGGCAGGAAAATGTATTCAGGGCAAGTGGCCCGCAGAACAGGCATCTTCACATCAATCAAAAAGAGATGCTAGCTGTACAAAATGCCCTTATAGCTTTCAAGGACCTGTTGCATCCAGGACAACTACTACTAAAGACAGACAACACCACAGTTATGTGGTACACAAACAAGCAAGGGGGCACTCATTCCTACCCCCTCTGCAGACAAGCCATGACCTTGTGGAACACAGCTATAAACTATTAAGTTCATCTACAAGCACAATTCCCGCCAGGAGAGAAAACCACACTGGCAGACGACTTAAGCAGAAATATCATGGATCCCCACGAATGGGAATTGAATCCTCAAATATTCAGAACAACAAAGGAATGGTGGAGCCCGGACATAGATCTGTTTGCCTCCCCAATGAATTGCCAGCTAAAGAAATTCTGCACAAGGAGTTACCGTCCACAAGCATGGAAAGTGGATGCCCTCTCATTCAGCTGGACAAACCTACAAGTATATGCTTTTCCACCACTGCCTCCTCTCCCAAAGGTATGCATAAAAGCCAGGCAAGAAGAGCCAAAAATGATCCTGATTGCACCAGACTGGCCACGCCAGCACTGGTATCCATTCCTAAAAAACTTAGCAAAAAGACCACCCTGGATTTTGCCTCAAATACCACATCTGCTGTCTCAGCACAACAATCAGTTACTCCACAGCCAGCTAAAGACACTAAACCTAGCTGCATGGAAGATTCCCTAGCCACGCAAGCAATGCCTCTCTCCAAAGCAGTTATGGATGTCATTCTGGAGGCCAGAAGGCCTAGTACCAGGAAAGCCTACTCGGATAAATGGAAGAGATTCTGTGCCTGGAACCAGGCTCACAGCCTTGATCCGCTTGTGCCAAACATTCCTCGGATACTACAATATTTGACTGAGATACTGGACAAAGGCCTCTCCTTTTCATCCATCAAGATCCACGCCTCTGCCATCTCTGCACATTACAACACGGATCCACCAATTTTCTCTAATCCTTTGCTAAAACAGTACCTCAGAGGGGCTAAAAACAAGACCGCCCCGTAGAGCACCTACTCCAACTTGGGACCTCAACTTTATTTTGGAAAATAACTTTACCTCCTTTTGAACCAGCTAGCAGGGCAGAATTAAAATACATTTCTTGGAAAACTGCTCTGCTCCTGGCAATAACTTCTGCAAGAAGAGTTTCAGAATTACAGGCACTAATGGCAGTGGAACCTTTCCTCATTTTCCACCAGGACAGGGTGTCCTTAAGAACTAACCCTACGTTTATGCCGAAGGTGGTTTCAAGTTTGTCTCTAAACTAAACCATTCACTTGCCTACTTTTTTATCCAAAACCACAGAATAAAGGGGAAAACACTACTGCATTCATTGGACATTCACAGGCAGTTATGCTTCTACTTGGACAAAACCAAAGCTTTCAGAAAATCTGAGCAATTATTGGTAGCATATGCTGCAGCAGCACAGGGAAAAGCTATTTCAAAACGGACCATTTCCAAATGGATAGGACATGCATACGTTTCTGCTATATGCACTATGGAAAACCTGTGTCTAACAGCATTAGATCTCACTCCACCAGGGCAACAGCCACTTCAACTGCCTACCAAGGATATTTTGGAAGCGGCAACATGGAGTTCTGTGCATAACTTCACCAAGCATTACCATCTGCCTCTATACTCTAAATCCAGAGCTGGCTTCGCCTCTGCAGGGCCTTATAGCCACCCCTAATGCCTTGTAGAACCAACCACCCTTCCTCAGCTTTGGGATTCTACCCAAGTGCAATGACTGCAGCAGTGTCACACGAACATAGTACAGTTTTGTACCTACCATAAATGTAGATGTTAGAGTGTGGACATTGCTGCAGTCCAGGTTACCCTCCCTCCTTCCCCTCTTACTGGCTAGTACGTACCTAGTTCCTTTACCTTTTACTACCTATGGGGAGTATTTGCTGGTAGCTGAAAGTATGTTTGCATTTCTTATGTTTTATTAGCAATTTGAATTGCCTACGTATTTGGGGGCACCTGACATCTGGGGTAAGAAAAACTGAAGAAAATGGCGTCTGCTGCATCTTGTATACCCCTGTCGCACTGATGTCAGGGAGGAGGCAACAGCAACCGACGCCGGACCAAGACTTTGGAACTCAGAGGCCGGCTGGGGAACCGCCTGACGGCAGGATAACCCAAGTGTAATGACTGCAGAAGTGTCTACACTCTAACATCTACGTTTATGGTAGGTACAAAACTGTACTTTTCTCTCATTCCCTGCCTACAGCAGGAGTTTCTATGGTGGGCAAGGGCATGTCACCAAAACATGGGACTGGCCTTCACTCTACCCCCTGCCAGCCAAAGCTGAACAGACGCATCAGATTATGCCTGGGGGGCCCACATGGCAGGTAGATGCATTCAGGGCATATGGGCACCAAATCAAATGCATCTACATATCAACCAGAAAGAGATGCTAGCTGTTCAAAACACCCTAAAAGCCTTCAAGGACTTGCTTCATCCAGGGCAACTACTGATAAAGACTGACAACACCACATTCATATGGTATGTAAACAAGCAGGGGGGCACACACTCATACCCCCTGTGCAGATTAGCCATGGCACTGTGGGACACAGCTTTTACCTAACATGTAAATCTTCAAGCTCAATTCCTGCCAGGAAAACAAAATACTCTGGCAGACGATTTAAGCAGAAACCTTATGGATCCTCATGGGTGGAAACTAAATCCACAAGTATTCAGCATAACGGAGAAATGAGGGAGCCCAGACATAGATCTATTTGCCTCCCCTCAAAATTATCAATTGAAAAGATTCTGCACAAGAACTTATCACAGACAAGCATGGAAAGTGGACACCCTATCCTTCAGTTGGAAAAATCAGTTTATGCCTTTCCTCTGCCTCTTCTTCCCAACGTCCTCCTAAAAGTCAGACGAGAAACCAAAAATGATGCTGATTGCCCCAGCCCCACCAGTACTGGTGCCCAGTACTGGTGCCCAATCCTAAGGAACTTGTCTCGATACCCAGCTTGGACCTTACCTCAAAGACCTCAACTACTGTCCCAGCAAAACAATCAGATCCTGCACAATCATCTCAAGACACTGAACCTGGCAACATGGCTGAGCATGTAGTTATACAAACACCTCTCAGTAAAGCTGTGATGGATGTCATTTTGGAAGCAAGAAGGCCTAGTACTAGAAAATCTTATGCTGATAAATGGAAGATTCTGTGCTTGGAATCCAGCACAAGGAACTGATACAGCCGAACCAAATATTCCTCAGATATTACAATACTTGACTGAGATGCTTGACAAAGGCCTCATTACAATACAGAGCCCATTTCGGCTCATTACAATACAGAGCCACCAATTTTTTCTCATCCTTTACTAAAGCAGTATCTTAGAGGAGCCAAAAATTTAAGGCCTCCTAGAAGATCACCAATACTTGCATGGAACCTCAATTATGTGTTGGAAAAGCTCACCCTGCCACCATTTGAACTAGGTGCTACTGCTGATAAAGTTCTTATGGAAAACAGCTCTGCTACTAGCAATTATTTCAGCAAGAAGAGTCTCAGAGCTACAGGCCCTCATGGCTGTGGAGCCTTTTTATCCTATTTTACCCAGACAGGGTGTCTCTGAGGACAAATCTAACATTTATGCCTAAGGTGGTTTCCATTGTGGCTCTTAACCAAACTATTCATCTGCCAACTTTTTATCCAAATCCGCAGAACAAAGGGGAGAGAATTCTGCATTCCTTGGACGTACACAGACAGCTAAGATTCTACTTGAGCAGGACTAAAGCTCTAAGAAAAACTGAGCAATTACTAGTGACATATGCTGCAGGATCAGAAGAAAAGGCCATTTCAAAGCAGACTATTTCAAAGTGAATAAGCCACTGCATTCATCTCTGCTACTTAAACTTGTGCCCAAAGGCATTAGGTCTCATTCCACCAGAGCTGCAGCTACTTCAGCCTTTCTCAAAGGAGTACCAACCAAAGACATTCTAGAGGCTGCTACTTGGAGTTCTGTTCACACCTTTGCAAAGCGTCATCATTTGCCTCTCTACTCTAAGTCCAGGGCAGGCTTTGCCACTGCAATTCTGCAGGGCCTTATAGCCGCACATAATGCTGTTTAGCTCCAGCCTCCCAACCATAGCTTTGGGATTCTACCCAAATGTAATGACTGCAACAGTGAAGCACGAAGAAATAGTACAGTTGTGTACACTTACCATAAATGTAGATGTTAAGCGCCATCCCCCTTTCATTCTGGAGTTTCTTTACTTCTCTATCTTCTACAACCCATGTGATTTATTTGCCTTTTTGGGGGCACCTGAAGTGTGGGGGGAAAAAAAACTAATGAAAATGACGGCTGCTTGTTTTATACCCCTGACCTGACGTCATGGAAGAGGAGACAGCAACCGACACAGGACCCAAGACTTTGGAATTCAGGCTGACTGAGGGCAACCTGCCAGCAGATTACCCAAATGTAATGACTACAACAGTGAATACACTCGTGGTAAGTGTACACAACTGTACTTTCTTCGTGTTTCACTGTTGCAGTCATCACACTTGGGTTATCTGCCTGCAGGTTGCACTGTCTTCCCGAATACCAGATTATTGGGATTTCTGCATCGGATGCTGTTGCCTCTTCCATGATGTCAGGTAATCAGGGGTATAAAACCTGCAGCCGACGTCATTACATCAGTCTTTCTTGCTGTGAAGGAGCCCGAAGCAGAAGCACCTGAAATTTTCATTTTTCGAGTTCCAAACCCAAAGTCTTCTAAAGCTTAAGTACCCCATTAGGGTTTCTTTTTTCTTGCTCTAACCGATGTCAGAAAGTTAACAGTTGTCTTGCCTGTGGAAAGTAAATACACCTCAGATTTTCATTCTTACTGCGTCACTTGTTTAGACCCAGACCACAATGTCCCTTGCTGTCGATTTTGTGCCTTATTTAACGCCCGAACCATTCGTCATCAGACTATTTTTGTAGCGAAATTATTTTGCTCTCATTCTCCATATTCCAAAATGGCTTTGGTAAGCCATCCGACTACCGATCTTCCGAAAAAGCAGACAGGCAACATAGGTCAAAAACTGCTGACGACGCTTCCATTAAGCTAGTCTCCAGTCCACTGGTACTCAGTGAGGTGCCTTTGCAGCCCCTGATTCCCACTTCTACAAATTTGCAGGCCTTTGCTAAGACCCATTTGGAGTCTGGTATGCCATGAGATGCTGCTTTAACTATGGAACTTGCGGATGTCTCTACCTTGGAGGGGTCTGGAACCGCTGTGCAGACACCGGCTTCTGAGGGTGTATTCCGACCTACCAATTTTCGTATTAAACCAACTTCATTTTTAACTAAA
Organism: Protopterus annectens; assembly: GCF_019279795.1. Lineage (NCBI taxonomy): Eukaryota > Metazoa > Chordata > Ceratodontiformes > Protopteridae > Protopterus > Protopterus annectens. The sequence continues at coordinate 424,130,901 of NC_056746.1, forward strand.
TCTACAGAGTTTCTCAGGCCCAGAGTTCGCACTACGCGTAGAAAACAGACGTCCAAAGCGCATGTTGAAGCTCCCATGCCACAAAAACAAATGCTTAGAATGGCTGAAGACCTTATTACTCTAATTAGGGGAAGCCAGCCCTCCCCTGCTAAATGACAGAATTGAATTTCCTTCTGATTCTACAGACCAGGAGTCCGATGACTCTGACCCTTCAGTTTACCAGGGCATATCCTTATCTACCTATGAGGATTCAGATGCAGAGGAATCCATTCCTTTTGCCTTCCCTCCAGAGGATTGTTCTTTTGGTGAAACTTTGCATACCTTAGGGCATTTCCGCTGGGAATGCCAGAACTATCCTCAGTCCAAAAAGAGACTCTGGGAATTTTTAGATTTGCCTCAGCACAGGCTTCTAGCTATACCTCCTGTCCTGGATATTGTAGATGTCTTCATGGAATTCAGTCTTACTCCTGACACTTTACCACCAGCTCCTAGAAAACCTGACAGAGTATCTGACTCTCACAAATTTCTCTTTAAGAATCCTGCTGTGGATCCAGAGACCATTTCCTCGGGACCTAAAGGCATTAAGGCTACTACAGCCAAAAAACCCTACCGCTTTAGACAGATGGGGTAAGACTGTATATACCTCTGCAACTCTTGCCATCAGGGCTTTGAATTGCCAGTTTCACATGTTGAAGTACCAGCAAAATATTCTAGAACTAATTAAATAAAATTGGTGTTGCTTCCAGATTGTGCCGAAAACAGATTTACAAGAGTTAATGCATTTGCAAACCAAGTTAGTAAACATACTTTGGAGTGTGGGTTTGATGCCTTAGAAGCATCTTGCAGGGCTGCTGTCACTGGGTCAGTACTGAGAAGGCACGCTTGGCTGAAGGAACAAGTCTTGCCAGACTATGTCAAAGCAAAATTACTAGATGCTCCATTAAATCAGGATCATTTGGCACAAAAGCAGAAGAAAGATGGAAGAAAAAGCTAAATCTATGCAAACTGTCAAAGGATGTCTTACAGGTGCAGCCACCTAGATTCAGTAGGCATTGGCCTTCAGAAAAAGGTTCTTTCCAGTCCCTCCCAGGCCTTCTCAGCCCAAACCCAGGGGAAACAGACAACCACGACTAAAGTCTCTGGGTATGCAAAGATCTAAACAATGGAGTGATGTTCTTTGTGTTTCACTATTGCAGTCATCACATTTGGGTTATCTGCTTGCAGTAGACCTCAGTCGGCCTGATTATCAGTCTTGGGTCCTGTGTCGGTTGCTGTCATCTTCTGTGACGTCAGGTAGTCAGGGGTATAAAGCATGCAGCCGATGCCATTACATCAGTCTTTCTTGCCGTGCGGTGCCTGAAGCAGAAACAGTTTGTAAGTTCCGGTCGGCCGACTCCTGAAATTTTCGTTTTGGAGTTTCAGAACCGAAGTCTTCAACTAAAGCCAAGTACCCCATTGGGGAAACTTTTTCTTGCTCTAAACTAGTGTCGGTAAAAGTCAAGAATTGTTTTTCTTGTGGAAAGCAAATACCTCAAAGATTTTCATTCGTACTGTATTACTTGCCTAGGCCCTGACCACGACGTATCTCACTGTCGGTTTTGTGCCTTATTTAAGCAACAAACTATCTGTAGGTATATTTAAGCTTCTAAATATTTTGGTACTCTGTTCAATTATCCAGATAGGTCTTCGGTAAGCCATCTGACTACAGACATCCCGAAAAAACACAAGCCACCTAGGTCCAAAGCTGCCGACGATGATTCTCCTAAGCCAGTTGCCAGTTCGCCGTTACTCAGTGAAGCAATTTTGCAGCCCCTGATACCTGCTACTTCAGATTCGCAGGCCTCTACTGAGACCCATTCGGAGTCTGGTATGCCGCAAAATGCTTCAGCTGAACCAGCGGATGTCTCTACCTTGGATGAGTCTGGAGCCGCTGTGCAGGCACCGGCTTCTGAGGGTGTATTAAGGCCTGCTGACTTGCATATTACACCAACGCCAGCTTCTTCAAAGCCTAAAACTCGAACCATGCCTAGAAAACAGACGCCCAGACAGCATGGTCAGGCCTCTATGCCTAAAGAACAAATGCTAAGAATGGCTGAAGACCGTATTACTTTAATCAGGGGAGGCCAACCTTCCCCCTCTGAGACCTAGGACTGAATATGCTTATACTTCTGACCTGTATTCTGAAATATCTGTTTCCTCTGATGACCAGGATTTACCCTTATCCACCTATGAGGATTCTGATGCAGGGGACTCTATTCCCTCTGCTTCCCCCCAGAGGATTTCTCTCTTGGTGAAACCTTGCATACTCTTAGGGAGCATTTTCGTTGGGAAAGTCAGGATTACTCTGATTCTAAAAAAAGGCTTGGGGATTTCTTATTCCTGCCCCAGCACAGGCCTTTAGCTATCCTGCCTGTACTAGACATTGTTGATGATGCCTTTTCGGAATCTAGCTTGGCCCCTGATTCTCTACCTCCTGCTCCCAGAAAACCTGATGGATATTAGTGTTCCTGACTCACAAGTTCCTATTTAAAAATTCTACTGTGGATCCTGAGACCATTTCACCGGGACCCAAAGGCATTAAGACTACTACTGCCAAAAATCCTACTCCCTCTGATAGAGACTCCAGAGTGCTGGATAGATGGGCTAAGAAGGTATACACTTCTGCAGCCTTGGCCATTAGGGCCTTAAATTGCCGGTTTCATATGTTAAAGTATCAGCAGCATATTGGATTGCTTAAACAGAAAATGATTCCTGACTCTGCTGAAAATAAGGATTTACATGATTTAATGCATTCTGCTGAACAGGTTGAAAAATATACTTTGCGGTGTGGTTTTGATTCACTAGAGGCATCTTGCAGGGCTGCTGTCACTGGGTCTGTACTTAGAAGGCATGCTTGGCTTAAGGAGCAATCCTTGTCAGATCATGTTAAAGCTAAATTGTTGGATGCTCCCTTAAATCAGGACCGCCTGTTTGGCAACAAAGCAGAAGTACTTAAAAAGATGGAGGAAAAAGCTAAATCTATGCAAACTGTTAGATTTCCTACAAGTACAGCCTCCAAGATTTAGTAGGCATTGGCCCTCTAAGAATTGGTCCTTTCCTGCCTATTCCAAACCCAGAACCAGCAGAACACCTAGGCTTCAGTCCCAGGGTACACACAGGACTAAGCAGTGGGGGGCTCCCCCTTACAATTCAGGGAGTAGTAAGTCTCCCCCTATGGTAAACTGTCTCAATGACTTAACTTAAACTTTCAAGCACTTCTCAACTTGACTGCTCCTTTAGGGGGAATGATTGCTCTGCAGGCAAAAAACTGGGAACTCATTACCCAGGACAAATGGGTTTGAAATAGTTTCCCCAAGGATACAGATCTCACTTCCACACGTTACCAACCCCAAACGGTTGGCTAGATCTACCACCAAGTCAGTGGGCAGAGGCTCAAAATCAAGTACTCTCTTACTCACATAAAGGCTATTCAAACTGTACCAGAAGAGGAAAAGGGACAAGGTTTCTACGCAAGACTTTTCCTGGTACCCAGAAAAGACAACTCATGGCATCCTATCCTGGACCTTTCTATCTTAAACACCTTTTTGGTGATTCCAAAATTCAAAATGCTAACTCTTCAGTTGCTTCCTATGCTAGGCAAAGATGCCTGGTTGGCAACACTGGATTTAAAGGAAGCCTACCTGCACATCCCAATCAGGGAATCTTGCGGAAGATGCCTACGCTTCAAAGCAGGCTACATACACTATCAGGTGTGATTGGGTTCAGTTGTCCCCCTCCATCCAGGGCCCCCTTCCGGACTGTTTTAATTTTAATTACAGGGTCTCTAATGTTTGTTCAATTAGGTTTAGAGTTTCTGTTTCTTTTTACAGGAAGGTTGGCTTTTATTATGTTGTCATATCAGTATCAGTAGTAAATTTAGTGTACCTGTCAGAGTGACTGACTAGATTTGTGTATCAACATGTCTCAACCCCATTCGCCTCGCTTTTTAAGAATGTTCTAAATGTGCTTTTTAAGATGTCTGTTACTGATGACCATCTACTGCAGCCGAGAAGCTTCTGCTAGGAAAGGAGTCATCCAACTGGTCCCCACAGACCCAAAATCGATCAGGAATTACTCCCAGTTCTTTTTAGTGCCAAAAAGACAGGGGACCTGAGACCAATATTGGATCTCAGCAGACTAAACCTATCTCAAATAATCTCCTCATCAATTTCTCTCTCTTAATCTTCTCTCTCTAGCAGCAGCAAAGCAGCCCAGGTCAGGTTTGGATGGGATGGCTACACTCATTCCAGCCCACAAAACACCAAGTGCCAAAGGTTCTTCCTCCTTGATTCCACATCAGGAAGTACCAGCCATGGATGCTCTAGCACAACCTTGGCCAACAGGGCTGCTTTTTTTTCTTCAATTCCACTCCCTCTTCCCAAAGTTAAAAAAAAAGCTTCAGCTAGGGTCTTCAATGATTCCTGATTGCCCCATACTGGCCTCCAGATATGCAGATGTGGCTAGATGGGATCCCAAACATCTGAAGTTATGGTGAGTACATAACTAAAAGTTCTCTGCACTGCCCTTTGGCTCATCTGCTCTACTGCGCCCAGGGTATTCACAGTGCCTAGATCCAGTCATTCCATTTTGCAGGCAAAGAAATATTCAAATTTACCCACACCTGGACGATTGTCTAATTCAGGCAGAAAGCCAAGACAAACTTTTGAATCTGACATTTGTACAAGAGGTGCCAACTTGTCTGGGGTACACAATAAACGAAAATAAATCACATCTGGTATCCTGTCGTCAAATTATATTCCTGGGAGCATGCTTGAACACAACTTCACATATGGCTTTCCTCACACCAGAGAAACATTCATTTTGCAACTTACTTCAAACTAGTGGCCACAAAAACCCTGCTATCTGCAAGGCAAGTACTGCAAGCCTTGGGGTTCATGGGCTCCTGCATTCTAATTCCATATGCAAGACTGCATATGAGGAAACTACAATGGTATCTAAAAAGCCTATGGTGTCAACATTCTCAGGATCGAGAAGCAATGATTCCTGTCATATCTTCCCTATGGTTAGAATTCTTTTGGTGGGCAGAGGCCTGCCACCAAAACAAGGGACTGCCATTCACTCTACCCCCTGCCGCCCAAACCCTAACAGACGCATCAGACTGTGCATGGGGGGCTCACCTGGCAGGGAAGTGCATTCAGGGCAAATTGAACCCAAGTCAAATGCACTTGCGTATCAATCAAAAAAATGTTAGCTGTACAGAATGCTCTGCCTTCAAGGACCACATTCTTCCAGGACAATTAATGGTAAAGACTGACAACACCACTGTTTTATGTGGTACATAAACAATCAGGGGGGTACCCATTCTTGCCCCCTCTGCAGACTAGCCTTGGCTCTCTGGAATACAGCCTTAAGCTACCAAGTGCATCTACAGGCTCAATTCCTGCCAGGAAAACTAAATACATTGACAGACGAACTAAGCAGAAATCTCATGGACCCACACAAGTGCAAACTGGAACCAAAGACTTTTACCATGTTGATAAACAAATGGGAGAGCCCAGATATAGACCTGTTTTCCTCCCCCCAGAACTACCAGTTGGACAGATTCTGCCCAAGGACTCCCCACAAACGAGCTTGGAATGTGGATGCTCTGTCCTTCAGCTGGAAAAATCTATCCGTTTATGCCTTTCCTCCTATGCCTCTTCTCTCCGAAGTACTATTAAAGATCAAACAGGACAAACCAAGGATAATACTTATTTCACCAGACCGGCCACCCCAGCACTGGTGTACCCCCCGTTGCGCGGTGTCACTTCCAGCCCCATGGCACCTGCCTCAGATCCCTACCCTGCTGTCACAGCAGGAGAGCCAGATTCTGCACCCCCAGATTCAAACCCTGAACCTGTCAGCCTGGCTATTACCCAGTCTCTCCTTTACCACCCTCAGTAAACAAGTGTTGAATGTCATTTTGGAGGCAAGGAGGCCTAGTACTAGAAACTCTTATGCTGATAAATGGAAAAGATTCTGTGCTTGGAACCAAACTCAAGGGATGGCCACAGCAGCGCCCAATTTACCTCAGATTATTCAGTACTTAACTGAGATGCTTCACAAGGGCCTTTCCTTTTCCTCCATCAAAATTCACGCCTCAGCCATTTCAGCTCATTACAACACAGAACCACCCCTCTTTTCTCACCCACTGCTCAAGCAGTTCCTCAGGGGGACCAAAAACTTAAGACCACCCAGGAGAGACTCTGCTCCAACCTGGGACCTTAACTTTGTAATGGAAAAACTCTTCCTCCTTTTGAGCCAGTTGCAAGTGCAGAGTTAAAATTCCTTTCTTGGAAAACAGCTTTCCTTTTAACAATCACTTCAGCAAGAAGGTTATCTGAATTACAGGCCCTTATTGCAGTGGAGCCTTTCATCATCTTTCATGCGGACAGCCTGTCCCTCAGGACCAATCCCTCCTTCATGCCCAAAGTAGTATCCAGTGTGGCTCTTAAGCAATCCATTCATTTGCCAACCTTCATTTCTAATCCACAGAACAAATGGGAACAGATAATGCACTCCTTAGATGTACACAGACAACTTAGATTTTACTTGGACAGGACTAAACCTCAAAGGAAATCTGAACTGCTGCTGGCATTTGCTGCAGGGGCAGAGGGGAAGGCTATTTCAAAGCAAACCATTTCTAAATGGATAGGCTATTGCATTCATTTCTGCTTTGAGCACCATGGCAAAACCTATCCTACAGGGGATTAGACCCCATTCAACCAGGGCTGCATCTACCTGTACAGCCTTTCTCAGAGGTGTCCCTACCAGAGACATTCTCAAAGCTGCTACCTGGAGTTCTGTACATACTTTCACCAAGCATTACCATTTGCCAATTTTCTCTAAATCCAGAGCTGGCTTTGCCACTACAGTCTTGCAGGGCCTTATAGCTGGTCCAAATGTTATCTAAATTCCTCTTCCCACCCTTAGCTTTGGGAATCTGCCCAAATGTGATGACTGCAACAGTGAAACATGAAGAACATTGTGCAGATGTTCATCGTGCATACAGCTGCAGTAATCATAGATGGGTTTTCTGCCGTCAGGCGGGTCCTCGGTCGGCCGAATTCCAAAGTCTAGGTCCGGCGTTGGTTGTTGTCACTTTTTCTCCTGACGTCAGTGAGGCAGGGGTATACAAGACACAGCCGACGCCATGTTCTTCAGTCTTTTTTGCCGCGCGGTGCCCGAAGCAGAAGCAGTTCGCAAGTGCCGGTCGGCCAGCTCCTGAATTTACGAAAAATTGGAAACCGAAGTCTTCATTAAAGCTAAGTACCCCGTTGGGGAAACTTTTCTTGCCTCTGACCGATGTCAGAAAATTAACAATTGTATTTCTTGTGGGAAGCAAATACCGCCTAAGGATTTCCATTCCCTCTGCATACCTTGTTTAGGCCCAGACCACGACATCTCGGGCTGTCGCTTTTGCGCTACTTTCAATAAACGCACTATTAAGCGTCGGGCGGAGTTCGCCCAACACTTTTTTGGTAGAGCCTTTGATTATAAAATGTCGGAGACTCAGACTACCGTTTTGTCCAAAAAACGCAAGGACAAGGACCGACACGCGAGGTCCCCACCGACACCACAACCGGCTACACGTGGTCCGGTTCTCAGCGAGACGCCTATGCAGTCCCTGACTACCGACGACACTTCTTTGGCGGTGTCTTCTGTAACCGAGACCGCAGGTACCTCGGCCCTTACCCAGACTACAACCACCAAAGCCACTGTGAGTGTTGAGCCTCCTACTAAATTCCTCTTCCCATCCTTAGCTTTGGGAATCTGCCCAAATGTGATGACTGCAACAGTGAAACATGAACATTGTACAGTTGTGTACACTTACCATAAATGTAGATGTTCGAGTGTATTCACTGCTGCAGTCCTGGTTACCCTCCCTCCAACCCCCTGACTTATTTTGGCTATACCTCTACTCTCCTTTACTATGTTTAAAAGCTTTTTGGTGTATTTGCTTTTTTGTTGGAGGTATAACCTTGTCTGTGTATATATCTATATTTGTATCTGTGTGTAATCTGTGTGTAGATACATAATACACACTTCCCGTTGGGGGGCACCTGACATCTGGGGCAAGACAAACTGATGTAATGGCGTCGGCTGCATGACATCACGGAAGATGAGACAGCAACTGACACAGGATGCAAGTCTTTGATTATCAAGCCGACTGAGGGCTACTGCAAGCAGTTAACCCAAATGTGATGACTGCAACAGTGAATACCCACAGTAACATCTACGTTTATGGTAAGTGTACACAACTGTACTTTCCCACCTCAAAAACAGGGAGTGGTAAGCCACCCCCTTATGGAGAAAGTTCACAATGACTTTCCAATTATCCTTCAATTATCCACCAAAACCCAGCTATCTGCAAGGAAAATACTGCAAGCCGTAGGGTTCATTGCCTCATGCATTCTGCTAATTCCATATGCAAGACTGCATATGAGGAAACTTCAATGGTAAATCCTCTAGTGTCTACTTTCTCAGGACCTGGAAACAGTGATTCCTATCATACTTTGTCTAAGGGCAGAATTCCTTTGGTGGGCAGAGGCATGCAATCACAACAAAGGACTTCCTTTCACTCAACCCCTCGATGCCCAGTCCTTGACAACAGACTCAGACTATGCATGGGGGGGACTCACATCGCAGGCAAATGCATTCAAGGCAAATGGAGCCCAGAACAAATTCCTCTGTACATCAATCAAAAAGCGATGCTAGCTGTACAGAATGCTCTGACAGCCTTCAAATACCTTATCCTTCCAGGACAGCTCCTGATAAAGGCAACAGCACAATTATGTGGTACATTAAACAAGCGGGGGGGGGGGTGACTCATTCTTGCCCACTCTGCAGGTTAGCCATGGCCCTGTGGAATACAGCCTTGAGCAGCCAAGTGCACTTACAAGCTCAATTCCTGCCAGGCAAGCAAAAGTCACTGGCAGATTTAAGCAGAAATCTATTGGACCCTCACGAGTGAAAACGAACCCAACTCATTCAAACTTCTAACCCAGAGGTGGGGAACACTGAAGGTGGATCTTTTTGCCCCCCCCCCCCCCCAAACCACCAATTGAGCAAATTTTGCACCAGGAACCCTCACAGCAGAGCCTGGACAGTGGATACCCTATCCTTTGTGGGAAAACCTCTCAATGTATGCCTTTCCTTCTCTCTAAAGTACTACTCAAGATTAAACCTAACTGGCCAAGGGCAATCCTTATTGCACCAGACTGGCCACGCCAGCACTTGTACACACTCCTATGCAGTCTGACAGCATTGCCACCTACATCAGACACCTTCCTTGCTGTCTCAGCAGGAGGGACAGATTTTACATCCACAGCTGCAAACCCTAAACCTTGCAGTCTGGCTAATCCCCTGATACACCACCAGCATCCCTCATCAAACAGGTGCTGGAATGTCATCCTTGAGGCTAGAAGGCCTAGTACTAGGAAAGCCTATGGTGAAAAGTGGAAAACATATTGTTCTTGGAGTCAGTCTCAAGGAAAGGGCACAGCTGTGCCCACCTTACCTCAAATCCTTGATTACCTAGCAAATCTGCTCCAGAGGCCTATCCTTCTTATCCATTAAGATTCATGCATGTGCCATCTCAGCTCATAATACTGAGCCACATCTCTTCTCACCCTGTCATCAAACACTTCCTGAGAGGAGCTAACAATTTAAGGGCCCCTAGGTGAGCTTAACTTTGTACTGGAGAAGCTCACACTTCCCACTTTTGAACCTGCTGCTTCAGCAGAGTTAAAATTCCTCTCTTGGTAAACCGCCTTATTTCTAGCTATTACTTCAGCAAGAAGAGTGTCTGAGTTACAGGCACTGTCGGTGGAGTTCTTCATTATTTTCCATGTTGACAGGGTTTTGGACTAACCCATCCTTTATTCCCAGGGTGGTACCCAGTGTGGCTTTAAACCGATCCATCCATTTGCCAACCTTTTTCCCTAATCCTCAGAATAAAGGGGAAAGGATCCTGCACTCCTTGGACGTGCACAGGCAGCTCAGGTTCTACATTGACAGGACTAAGCCTTTCAGAAAATCTGACCAGCTGCTAGTCAGCTTTGCTACAGGGGCAGAGGGCAAGGCCATTTTGAAGCAAACCATTTCCAAATGGATAGCAACTGCATCCATTTCTGCTACAAGCACCATGGAAAACCTACCCTTCGGGATCAGAACTCATTCCACTAGAGCTATTTCAACCTCTACAGCATTTCTCAGGGGAGTCCCTACCAAGGACATCCTGGAAGCTGCAACCTGGCGTTCTGTACACACCTTCACCAAGCATTGCCACTTGCCTATTTTTTCTAAATCCAGAGCTGAATTTGCCACAGCAGTCTTACAAGGCCTGCTAGCCAGCCCTAACACTTCTTGACTGCCTCCACCCTTTCTCAGCTTTGGGAATCAACCCAACTGTGATGACTGCAACAGTGATACATGAAGAAAATAGAACAGTTGTGTACACTTACCATAAATGTAGATGTTAATGTATTCACTGTTGCAGTCCTGGTTTCCCACCCTCCAGCCCCCTGGCTTTCTCTATCCTTTCTACCTATCATCTTTATGGCCATCTTTTATGGCAGGGGTATTTACCTTTTACTGGAGGTGTTCCACACTATGTAATAGTTTCCCATTTTGGGGGCTGTTGACATCTGGGGAAAAAAACTGATGTAATGGCATCTGCTGCATGTTTTATACCCCTGACGTCCTGGAAGAGGCGACTGCATACGACGCAGAAATCCCAAGACACTGGTGATCTGCCTGGAGGTAGCCCTCAGAATACCAAAGTGTGATGACTGCAACAGTGAATACACTCTTAACATCTACATTTACGTTGTGTACACAACTGTACTTTCTTCTACCTCTTGTGGTCTTAACGAAAAATTTTATGAGATTTTCCATCAGTGGAGCCAGCCTTTCTGCTACTTTTTTAGTCTCCCCTGAACAACTAATGCCGCAGCTTTTTTGTCCTAATACTCCCAATGGGGAAATCACTGAGGGGATGCTGTGCTTCACAATTGGCCCTCTGATTTCCCCTGTGCCTCTCCACCAACAGTATTGATTCCCAAACTATTACAGAAAGCTGCAAGGTTGAAGGGCAGATTCATCCTCATTGCTGCTTACTGGCCTCTGCAGGTTTGGTTCCCCTTCCTTTACCTTATCTAGTTTACAAACCTTTGATTATGGATTCAATTCTAGACCTGTATCACCTGGCAGGCGGGATTCACCCGAATATTTCAACCCTAAAGCTGATAGTGTGGTTTCTCCATTTCTGTTAATAGACAAGCTATGCTCTCATCCCCGTCCATCATATTCTTTTGTCTTCCCATAAAATATCCCCTAGGAAAATCTGCAAGAGTAAGTGGAAGGGGTTGCTTTGGGTGCATCAGAGTATCGACACTTTTTCAACCCCTACATAAAGCGTATTAGAATTTTTGGCAAAAATTTTTAATGAAGGAACCATTAGTTCTATTGGCAGCAGTATCTAACTTTCAATTTTTTAACTTCTCCTAAAATATGCAAGGCCTTTAAGAGGTACTCTTTTTTTTACTTCGACCACCTAGATCCTACTCCATGGGATTTGAATTTTGTTCTACAGGCCTTAATCCATTCTGCTTTTGAACCAGTTGCAAAATGTGATATTACATTTTTGAGCTGGAAGACCTTATTTCTAGTGGCCATTACTTTTGCCTGAAGAAATTTAGAACTACAAGTTTATCCTCTAAATCTCCTTACTTGATTTTCCATAAGGATAGGTTGACATTTAAGAACTACCCCTTCCTGCTAAGATGGTGTCAGAATTCAGTATCAAGTCTATTAACATGCCCATTTTCTTCCCCTTATTCAAAAACTGGGTGAAATACATGTTGCATTTACTAGATGTTCATAGACTGCTGCGTTTCTTACACAAAAGACATTAGAAAATCTGATACAATTAAGTCCGACATTGGCAAGATTGATTACCTACTGCATACCAAAACCTTTAAAAGCTCATTCAACAAGATTTGTGTCAACCATATCGATGTTCTTCGTGTTTCACTGTTGCAGTCATTACATTTGGGTAATCTGCTGGCAGGTTGCCCTCAGTCGGCCTGAATTCCAAAGTTGGGTAAGCAATGTATTTAAACAGGTGCTAATTGCAGTATTTTTGTATTCTGAGGAAGTCATCTACCAGACAAAAGCGCTTAACACTGCTGTGTTTGCTTGCACTGCTTTATCTTGGATGAACATTGTCTGTATTTTTTCTGGATTTGGAGTTTTCTGCTTATAAAGGATTTACCATCTACCAAGCGTCGCTTTTGTCTTGCAACAGCTGCTTTTTATTTTTCATTGTTTGTAAGACTCTACCTGTTTTCCTGAATTCCAAAGTCTTAGGTCCTGCGTCTGTTGCTGTCTCCTCTTCCATGAAGTTTGGTCATCAGGGGTATAAAACTAGCAGCTGACGCCATTTTCTTTAGTCTTTCTTGCCGCTCGGTGCCCGAAGCAGAAGCATTTGGCAAGTGCCAGTCGGCCGACTCCTGAAATATTCGAATTTGAGTTTCAGAACCGAAGTCTTCACTAAAGCTAAGTACCCCATTGGGGAAACTTTTTTCTTGCTCCATTCCGATGTCAGAAAAAGTTAATAATTGTATTTGTGGGAAGCAAATACCTCGTAAGGATTTCCATTTATACTGTATTCCTTGCCTAGGCCCTGATCACGTGTCTGGCTGTCGGTTGTGTGCTAGATTTAACCAACGCACTAAGCGTCTATCTTTTTGCCTCAAAGTATTTTGGAAACAGATTTACCTAGTCAGAAATGTCGTCTGATAGCAATTAGACTACCGGAGTACATAAATGCAAAGGACAGACAGTCGAGGTCCAAAACAGACTATGAAGCTTCTCCTAAGCCAGTCGTCTGTACTCAGTGAGGCGCTTTTGCAGCCCCTGATACCCGCTACTTTAGAGTCGCAGGCCCCTACTGACACCCATGTGGAGTCCGGCATGCCACGAGATACTCAAACTATTGGACCCACGGATGTGTCTCCCTCGGATGGGTCCGGAGCCGCTGAGCCAGGCACCGGCTCCTAAGGGTGTATTCAGGGCTCAACATCTTTATATCAAACCGACGACAGCTGCAAAACCGAAGACAAAAGCAACTTCTAAAACTAAAAAAAACGATGCATGAGCCACATGCACAGGCCTCTATGCCTAAAAACAGATGGTCAAAATGGCTGAAGACCTTATTACCTTGATCAGGGGTTCCCATCCCCCTCCAGCTGAGGCCTAGGCAAGACACTGATAATGAATCTTCAGATCAGGTTTCTATTTCTTCTGATTCCTCTTCTGATCAGGAATTATCTGTACCTCCCTATGAGGATTCTGATGCAGAGGAGTCTATACCATCTGCACCACTTCCTGAGGATTATTCATTTGGAGAAACCTTGCATACTTTGAGGGAGCATTTTCACTGGGAGAGTCAAGACTTCTCAGAATCAAAAGAGGCTAAGGGATTTCCTTCTCCCTCAGCACAGGCCTTTAGCCGTACCCCCTGTTTTAGACATTGTGGATGATGTGTTTCCAGCGTCAAGCTTGACACCTGACTCTTTACCTCCTGCTCCCAGCAAGCCTGACCGATATTACAGGGTCCCTGACTCTCACAAATTTTTATTTAGACACCCTGCTGCTGACCCTGAAACTATTTCACAGGGTCCAAAGGGAGTTAAGGCCTCATTAGCAAAAAAATCCTACCCCCTCTGACAGATTCAAGGGCACTGGATAGATGGGGAAAAAAGTTTTATACATCTGCAACCTTGGCAATTAGGGCCTTAAACTGCCAGTTTCATATGCTCAAGTATCAACATGTTATGGGATTGCTGAAACAGAAAATGATGATTTTTGAATGTGCAGAAAATAAAGAATTGCAGGAATTGCATGCAGCTGAACAGGTTGGAAAGCATAATTTGCTATGTAGTTTTGATTCCCTAGAGGCTTTCTGCAGGGCCACAGTTACTGGATCTGTGATTAGGAGGCATGCCTGGCTAAAGGAACAAAATTTGCCTGATCATGTTAAAGCTAAATTACTAGACGCACCTTTACAGCATGATACTATGTTTGGTATTAAGGCAGAAGAGGTTTTAAAGAAAATGGAAGACAAAGCTAAGTCTATGCAAACTGTAAGACTTAAGTGCAGTCACAAAGATTCAGTAGACACTGGCCTACAAAAAATTGGTCCTTTCCTGTGTCAGAGCTCAAAAGGGCAAATCCAGACACCCTAAGGGTTCTAGATACCAGGCTCAAGATTCATACAGGTCAAAGCAGTGGGGCGCTTCTACCTCCAAATCTGGAGGAGATAAAACGCAAACCTACAGAAAACAGTCCCAATGACTTCCCTCTGCCTTCACCAAGCACTTATCTTTTGTCAGTGCCCTTGGGGGAAAATTAGCACTTCTCAAACTTGGCAGTTAATAACCCATGACAAGTGGGTGCTAAACATAGTATCACAGGGATACAGATTCCATTTCCATACTCTGCCAATGGCAAACAATTGGCCAGATCTGCCAAAAAATCAATGGGCAGAGGCACAGAAACAGGTTACGTCCCTTGTGTGGATATGGGGGCCATTCAGCCAGTACCAGAACAGGAAAAAGGACGCAGTTTTTACTCGACTGTTCTTGGTACCCAGAAAGGACAAGGCCTGGAGGCCAATACTGGATTTATCTATTTTGAACACACACCTGGACATTCCAAAATTCAAAATGCTGACTTTGCATCAGCTGCCCATGCTGGGCAAGAATGCTTGGCTGGTGACATTAGACCCAACAGGCATACCTGCATGTCCCAATAAGGCAATCGTGCAGAAGATGCCTAATATTCAAGGCTGGCTTAATGCATTACCAATTCTCTGCACTGCCCTTTGGCTTATCTACTGCGCCCAGGGTCTTTACAAAGTGCCTGGCACCAGTAATTGCATTTTGCAGACAAAGAAGTATTCAGATATATCCTTACTTTGACGACTGTCTCATTCAAGCAGAGAACAAGAACATTCTTCTTCAACACCTGGTGTTTGTGAAAAGGCTTCTAACATGCCTAGGGTACACAAACGAAACGAAATCACAACTGGTATCCTCTCAAAAGATAACATTCCTGGGTGCAAGCTTGCATACAACTGCCCAGGTGGATTACCTCATGCCAGAAAAGCAAAGGCAACTGACTACTTCAAACTGATGGCAACAAAAACCCAGTTATCTGCAAGACAAATTCTGCAGGCTTTGGGCTTCATGGCATCCTGCACCCTACTGATTCCATATGCAAGACTGCATATGAGGAAACTTCAGTGGTACCCAAAAAGTTTGAGTCAACATTGTCACAGTCTGGAAACAATGATTCCTCTCATTCCCTGCCTACAACAGGAGTTTCTATGGTGGGCAAAGGCATGTCACCAAAACATGGGACGGCCCTTCACTCTACCCCCCGCCAACCAAACCTTAACAGACGCATCAGATTATGCCTGGGAAACCCACATGGCGGGAAGATGCATTCAGGGCATATGGACCCCAAAACAAATGCATGGGGGGCACGCACTCATACCTCCTTTGTAGATTAGTCATGGCACTGTGGGACACATCTTTGACTTAACAAATACATCTTTAAGCTCAATTCCTGCCAGGAAAACAAAATACTTTGGCAGACTATATTTAAGCAGAAACCTTATGGATCCTCACGAGTGGAAACTAGATCTAAGTCTTCAGCATGACCAAGAAATGGGGGAGCCCAGAAATGGCTCTATTTGCCTCCCCTCAAAATTATCAATTGAAAAGATTCTGCACAAGGACTTATCACAGACTAGCATGGAAAGTGGACGCCCTATCCTTCAGTTGGAAAAACCTATCAGTTTACGTCTTTCCTCCACTGCCTCTTCTTCCCAACGTCCTCCTAAAAGTCAGACAAGAGAAACCAAAGATGATACTAATTGCCCCGGACTGGCCCCGCCAACACTGGTACCCATTCCTAAGGAACTTGTCTCAATACCCAGCTTGGATCTTACCTCAAATACATCAACTACTGTCCCAGCAAAACAATCAGATCCTGCACAATCAACTCCAGACACTGAACCTGGCAGCATGGCTGATCATGTAGTTGTACAAACGCCTCTCAGTAAAGCTGTGATGGCTGTCCTTTTGGAAGCTAGAAGGCCTAGTACTAGAAACTCTTATGCTGATAAATGGAAGAGATTTTGTGCTTGGAATAAAGCACAAGGAACTGATACAGCAGAACCGAATATTCCTCAGATTTTATAATACTTGACTGAGATGCTTGACAAAGGCTTATCTTTCTCATCAATTAAAATACGTGCCTCTGCCATTTTGGCTCATTACAATACAGAGCCACCAATCTTTTCTCATCCTTTACTAAAGCAGCATCTTAGAGGAACCAAAAATTTAAGGCCTCCTAGAAGATTGCCAATACCTGCATGGGACCTCAATTATGTGTTGGAAAAGCTCACCCTGCCTCCATTTGAACCAGCTGCTACTGCTGATATAAAGTTCTTATGGAAAACAGCTCTGCTATTAGCAATTTCTTCAGCAAGAAGAGTCTGAGCTATAGGCCCTCGTGGCTGTGTAGCCTTTAATCATATTTTACCCAGACAGGGTGTCTCTGAGGACAAATCCAACATTTATGCCTAAGGTGGTTTCCAGTGTGGCTCTTAACCAAACTATTCATTTGCCAACCTTTTATCCAAATCTGCAGAACAAGGGGGAGAGAATTCTGCATTCCTTGGATGTACACAAACAGCTAAGATTCTACTTGAGCAGGACTAAAGCTCCAAGAAAAACTGAGCAATTAGTGACGTATGCTGCAGGATCAGAAGGAAAGGCTATTTCAAAGCAGACTATTTCAAAGTGGATAAGCCGCTGCATTCGTTTCTGCTACTTACACCATGGTAAACCTGTGCCCAAGGACATTAGGTCTCATTCTACCAGAGCTACAGCTACTTCAGCAACCTTTCGCAGAGGAGTACCAACCAAAGACATTCTAGAGGCTACTACTTGGAGTTCTGTTCACACTTTTACAAAGCCTTACCATTTGCCTCTCTACTCTAAGTCCAGGGCAGGCTTTGACACTGCAGTTCTGCAGGGCCTTATAGCCACACCTAATGCTGTTTAGCTCCAGCCTCCCAACCGTAGTCATTACATTTGGGTAGAATCCCAAAGCTATAACAGTGAAACATGAAGAACATAGTACAGTTGTGTACACTTACCATAAATGTAGATGTTAGAGTGTGTTCACTGTTGCAGTCCAGGCTACTCGCCCGCCATCCCCCTTTCATTCTGGAGATGTTAGTGTTAAACTGCTGCAGTCATCACACTTGGGTTATCCTGCCATCAGGCGGTCCCGTAGTCGGCCAGAGTTCCGAAGTCTTGGTCCGGCATCTGTTGCTGTCGCCTCTTCCCTGGCGTCAGTGCGCCAGGGGTATACAAGTTGCATCCAGCACCATTTTCTTCAGTCTTTCTTGCCGTGCGGTGCCAGAAGCAGAAGCAGTTCACAAGTGCCAGTCAGCCGACTCCTGAGATTTTCAAAGTCGAATTTCAGATCCGAAGTCTTCAATAAAGCTAAGTACCCTGTTGGGGAAACTTTTTTTCTTGCCTCAGACTGATGTCAGAAAGTTAATTGTATTTCTTGTGGGAAGCAAATACCTCATAAGGACTTCCACTCTTACTGTACTCCATGCCTAGGCCCTGATCACGACTTCACCAGTTGTCGGTTTTGTGCTAGATTTAACAAATGCACTATAAAAAGACGTTTTGATTTTGCTTTGCACTACTTTGGCCGAAGGTTCAATTATACTATGCCGTCGGATCAACCGACCGCAATTCCGAAAAAACGCAAAGACAAGGATAAAGACTGGCATCCGAGGCCCAAAACCGATGACTAAACCTCTTCTAGGCCGTTCGCCGGTTCTCAGTGAGGCGCTTTCGCAGCCCCTGACACCCGCTACCTCAGAGCCACAGGCCGCCTCCGACTCCCACGTGGAGACAACTAGGCCTCTGGAAACTCAAGGTATTGGGCCTATGGAAACTAATCCCTCAGATGGGTCCGGAGCCGCTGAGCAGGCATCGGTTTCTGTGGGTGTTTTCAGACCTTCACAACTTACCATTAAAGACAAAGAAGCAAGTACAGAATTCTCCTGGACAGTCCTCCATGCCTAAGAAACAGATGCTTAAAATGGCCGAAGACCTCATTACTCTGATCAGGGGTTCCCATCCCCCTCCTGAGAAAAGGCGTAGGCAGGATACAGACTATGATTCCTCTGATCAGGTTTCCATTTCCTCTGATTCCTCTTCAGACCAGGGAGACTCTCTACCCCCCTATGAGGACTCTGATGCTGAAGAATCTATCCCTTCAGCCTCTCCTCCTGAGGATTATTCTTTTGGGTAAACTTTACATACCATGAGGGAGCATTTCCATTGGGAAAGTCAGGATTACTCAGAATCCAAGAAAAGGCTCAGGGATTTCCTTTTATTTCCTCAGCACAGGCCCCTGGCTATTCTGCCTGTGCTAGATATTGTGGATGATGTGTTCTCTGAATCCAGCTTGACTCCTGATTCTTTACCCCCTGCACCAGCCAAGCCAGATAGGTATTAGAGTCCCTGACTCAAGTTTCTTTATAAAAACCTTTCTGCTGATCCAGAAACTATTTCCCAGGGTCCAAAATGGGTTAAGGCTTCCATTGCAAAATATCCAGTACCCTCTGACAGAGATTCCAGAGTGGTGGATAGATGGGGGAAGAAAGTTTGCACTTCTGCAACTTTAGCAGTAAGGCTTTAAATTGCAAGTTTCACATACTTAAGTACCAACAATATTTAATGGCTCAGTTAAAACAGAAAATGCTTGCAAGCTCAGAAGCTCCTGACTGTAAAGAAATGCAGGATTTATTGCATGCAGTTCAACAGGTGGGAAAACATACTCTGCAATGTGGTTTTAATTCCTTGGAGGCATTTTGTAGAGCCGCAGTTACAGGTTCTGTGATTCGAAGACATGCTTGGTTAAAAGAAAAGAGTTTACCTGATCATGTTGAGGCAAAATTATTGGATGCTCCTTTACAGCATGATACCTTGTTTGGTGTTAAGGCAGAAGAGGTGTTAAAGAAAATGGAGGATAAAGCTACATCTATGCAAACAGTCAAGGATTTCTTACAGGTACAGCCACTTCGATTTAGCAGAAATTGCCAAACAAAGAATTGGTCCTTTCCAGTGTCAGACAGGCCACAGAGAGGCAGATACAGATGCAAACGAGGCACATCTCAACCGCAAGGCTCTAATAGACAACGACAGTGGGGCACCTCAACCCCAAAACGAGGTGAGGACAAGTCTCAACCTTACAGGAAACAGTCCCAATGACTTCCCCCTTCGTACGCCAAACACTTCCCTTTTGGCAGCCCCCTTAGGGGGAAAACTAGCACTTTTTTCTCAAAACTGGCAAACAATCACCCAAGACAACTAGGTTTTGAATATTGTGTCTCAAGGTTACAGGTTCCACTTTCATACTTCAAGGCTAAAAGGAATGCCAGACCTGCCACAGAATCAATGGGCAGAGGCACAAAAACAAATTTCAGCCCTCAGGGACATGAGAGCTATACAAGAAGTACCACAACAGGGACAAGGATTTTACTCAAGACTCTTCCTGGTCCCCAGAAAGGACAAGGCCTGGAGGACCATACTAGACCTTTCAATTCTAAATACTTACCTGGATATTCTGAAATTCAAAATGTTGACATTACAGCAGCTTCTACCCATGCTGGGCAAGAAGGCTTGGCTTGTTACGCTGGACCTCAGAGGCATACCTGCACGTCCCTATCAGACAAAATTGCAGAAGATACCTCAGATTCAAAGCTGGAACAATGCACTACCAATTCTCTGCACTGCCCTTTGGCTTATCTACTGCGCCCAGGGTCTTTTACAAAGTGCCTGGCACCAGTAATTGCATTTTTCAGACAAAAAGGAATTCAAATATATCCATACCTGGACGACTGCCTCATTCAAGCAGAGACAAAGGACATTCTTCTACAGCATCTGGCATTTGTAAAAAGGTTGCTAATTTTTCTAGAGTACACAGTAAACGAAAAGAAGTCAAAACTAGTACCCTCACAACAGATTATATTCCTGGGTGCCAGCTTAAATACAACGGCCCAGATGGCTTATCTCACACCAGACAAATTCAACCAGCTCAATATTTTCAATTACTGGCAAAAGTCCCATCTCCCTGCAAGAAAAATTCTGCAGGCCCTGGGATTCATGGCATCTGCATACTACTACTACCATATGCCAGACTGCATATGAGGAAATTACAGTGGTAGCTAAAAAGTGTTTGGACTCAACACTCGCACAGTTTAGAAGCAGTAATACCAATGATTCCCTGCCTACAACAGGAGTTTCGATGGTGGGCACAGGCATGTCACCTAAACAAGGGTCAGCCTTTTACCCTACCCACAGCCAGGCAGACTCTAACAGATGCTTCGGATTACGCCTGGGGAGCACACATGGCAGGAAAATGCATTCAGGGCAAGTGGACCACAGACCAGATGCATCTTCACATCAATCAAAGAGATGTTGGCTGTTCAAAATGCCCTAACAGCTTTCAAGGACCTTCTACATCCGGGAAAATTATTATTAGACAGCACCACAGTAATGTGGTACATAAACAAGCAAGGGGGCACTCATTCTTGTCCCCTATGCAGGCAAGCCATGACCTTGTGGAACACAGCTCTAACGTATCAAGTTCATCTGCAAGCACAGTTCCTGCTAGGAAAGAAATACTCTGGCAGATCTAAGCAGAAATATCATGGACCCTCACGAATGGAAATCGAATCCACAAATCTTCAGCATGGTAACGCAAAAATGGGGATGCCCAGACATAGATCTTTTTGCCTCCACTGAATTGCCAACTACAAAAATTCTGCACCAGGACTTATCACACTCGAGCATGGAAAGTGGATGCTCTCTTGTTCAGCTGGAAAAGCCTAAAAGTTTATGCCTTCCCACCAATGCCTCTCCTTTCAAAGGTACTCCTAAAAGCCAGACAAAAAAAACACAAATGATCCTGATTGCTCCAGACTGGCCACACCAGCATTGGTATCCAATCTTAAAGAATTTAGTTCAAGGCCCACCATGGATTTTGCCACAAATTCCACACCTTCTGACTCAAACAATCAGATCCTGCACGGTCAGCTCAAAACCCTAAACCTGGCTGCACCTCTCTATAAAGCTGTTATGGATGTCATTTTGGATTCCAGGAGGCCTAGCACCAGGAAAGCTTACTCAGAAAAATGGAAGAGATTCTGTGCCTGGAACCAGGCTCAAAGCCTTGACCCTCTTGTCCCAAACATTCCTCAGATTTTACAATACTTAACTGAGATGCTGGACAATGGCCTATTCTTCTCATCAATTAAGATCCACGCCTCTGCCATTTCAGCACATTACAACACGGATCCTCCTCTATTCTCTCATCCTTCTCTAAAGCAGTACCTCAGAGAGGCTAAAAACATGAGGCTGTCCCGGAGAGCACCAACATGGGACCTCAATTTCATTTTGGAAAAACTGACCGACCCTGCCACTTTTTGAGCCAGCCAATACAGCTGATCTAAAATTTTTATCATGGAAAACCACTCTGCTCCTGGCAGTAACTTCAGCCCGAAGAGTCTCAGAGCTACAGGCATTAATGGCAGTGAAACCTTTTATAATTTTCCATCAGGACAGGGTTTCTTTACGGACAAACCCTACCTTTATGCCAAAGGTGGTGTCTAGTGTGGCTCTTAACCAAACCATCCATTTGCCAACTTTTTATCCGAACCCCCAGAATAAAGGGGAGAAACTTCTGCACTCTTTGGACATACACAGGCAGCTATGCTTCTACTTGGACAAAACAAAGGCTTTCAGGAAAACTGAGCAACTGTTTGTAGCATATGCTGCAGGATCACAGGGCAAGGCTATCTCAAAGCAGACTATATCCAAATGGATAGGACACTGTATTCATTACTGCTACACACAGCATGGAAAATCAATCCCTAATAACATTAGGCCACATTCCACCAGGGCCACAGCCACTTCAACAGCCTTTCTCAGAGGAGTACCTACCAAGGAAATTTTGGAGGCTGCAACTTGGAGTTCAGTGCACACCTTTACCAAGCATTACCACTTGCCTCTTTACTCTAAATCCAGAGCAGGATTTGCCACTGCAGTTCTGCAGGGTCTCATAGCCAATCCTAACTCTTTATAGACCAGCCACCCAACTTTAGCTTTGGGATTCTACCCAAGTTTGATGACTGCAGCGGTGTAACACGATGAACATAGTACAGTTTTGTACCTACCATAAATGTAGATGTTCGAGTGTTCACACTGCTGCAGTCCGGGTTACCCTCCCTCCATCCCCTCTGAACTAGCTGGACTTATCTACACCTTTCTATCCTATATAACCTTTGTGGTGTATTTGCTTTGTAACTGAAGGGTATTGTTTTTATTTTATATGTATATTTTTTATTAGCAATATGTATTGCCTACTTACTTGGGGGCACCTGACATCTGGGGCAAGAAAAACTGAAGAAAATGGCGTTGGATGCATCTTGTATACCCCTGGCGCACTGTCAGGGAAGAGGCAACAGACGCCGGACCAAGACTTTGGAACTCTGGCCGACTACTGGACCGCCTGACGGCAGGATAACCCATGTGTGATGACTGCAGCAGTGTGAACACTCTAACAATCTACATTTATGGTAGGTACAAAACTGTACTTTTCTTTCCTTCTCTATCTTCTACAACCTATGTGGTGTATTTGCTTGTAGATGAAGGTAAAGTTTATATTGATGTGTGTGTGTGTGTGTGTGTGTGTGTGTGTGTGTGTGTGTGTGTGTGTGTGTGTGTGTGTGTATATATATATATATATATATATATCTGTAATTTTTTTTTTTGGCTACCTTTTTGGGGGCACCTGACATCTGGGGCAAGAAAAACTATAGAAAATGGCGTCTGCTACTTGATGTTCGTGTTTCATTGTTGCAGTCATTACTCTTGGGTTATCCTGCTGGCAGGCTACCCTCAGTCAGCCAGAATTCCAAAGTCTAGGTCTGGCATTGGTTGCTGTCGCCTCTTCCCTGACGTCAGTGCGCCAGGGGTATAAAAGATGCAGCCGACGCCATTTTCTTCAGTCTTTCTTGCTGCGCGGTGCCCGAAGCAACTGCTTGTTTTATACCCCTGACGTCATGGAAGAGGAGACAGCAACCAACGCAGGACTGAAGACTTTGGAATTCTGGCCGACTGAGGGCAACCTGCCAGCAGATTACCCAAATGCAATGACTGCAACAGTGAATACACTCTAACATCTACATTTATGGTAAGTGTACACAACTGTACTTTATCCAACCCATTCTATGGATGACATGTACAGCCGCTGCTTGGCCTAACCCTCTTACTTTTATTCCTCATTACAAGTTGGATCTGGTCTTGAGGGGAAGAGCAGCCAGCCTTTGATTCAATCGTCCGGGGTCCACCTGGGATGCAAGGTAACCGGGGAACCTGTATGAGGAATGAATGAAAATTTATAATATCAGATAACATTATGTACTTTACTTCCATCTGTGTCCATTTTTATTCTTCCTCAACTTCCCACCCATTGTGTCATCTTGGACTTCTGGAGGAATGAGATGCTATTTGGACACCACTGTGTCTTCTGTGGAGCTCCAGGTAATGGTTTTCTGTTAGGAACATCATTCAGTTACTATTTTACATCTCTTTACAAAGATCTGAGGTATGTTAGCTCAAGATGCTCATTTTCCACGAGCTATAGTACTGGCAGTCTCTCTAATCTGAAGATCGGAAAAATCCAGTGGTTGAAGGAAAATGGACAATGCAGATGGAACATTTATGGTAAATACATAACTTCTTATTTTCCTCAGTTCCTATGATGGCTAGACAGTCCAGGCTCTCCCCTTCCATTTACACTTTATCTTCATCACAGAAACCTTCTAAATTTACAAGAGCAAATGGAAAAGATTTTGTTTGGGCTATGGAAAAACTATTTTTCAGCCCCCATTACTTAAATTTTGGACCTCTTTGCACATGATTTTGGTGGAGCTATAGCTACTCCACTATCAAAGCTCATTTTGATGCCATTTCCTTTTTCCACATTGGGGAAGGTCATACCTCATGTATCTGCCTTCAGGTTATGTAAGACCTTTCTCCAGTCCTGCCATGATATCAGTACTGTTTTGGAGGGTTTTTTTTTTTTATAAACAGGTCCCCTCTTTGAACATGCAGCTAAAGCTGAATTTAAGTTTTTATTATGGAAGGCTATTTCACTTGGCTCAAACTTTTGCCAGGAGAATGTCAGACTTTTTATGTGTTATCCAAACAGTTAAATTTTTCACAAGACCAGAGCGTCTAAAGACCAATCCATCTTTCCTGCGGTGGCTTCTGAGTCCTGTATCAACCAGTCCATAAATTTGACAGACTTTCTCCCAATGGTGAATATACCTTGCATGTGTTGGATGTTCATCACAAGCAGCATTTTTACTTGCATCACACTAGACCTTTCTGGAAGTCTGATCAGCTGTCTGCTATTCAAAATCTTAACTGGGACAGGAGCTATCAAAAGTCTCTCTTGCTGGCTAGCAAAGTGTATTTCCTTAATTGTTCCTCTTAAGCCATAAAGCACATTCAACATGTTATGTGGACTCATCTACAGTCATTTTCTTTAGTGTTCTGATTTACATCTGTACTGCTGCTACCTGCTCAAAAGTCCATATCTTCATATCGCATTATAAATTGAATATCTGTTGTGGGTCCAGGGTTTCCTTTGGTTCAGCTATGTTTAGGGACTATCCTTCTGAGAGACCTCCCAAGGGTTAAAGTAGCTGGTGAGACTCCCCTGACCCCTCCCCTCTGGCTTGTTCGTAGATTCTTCTGCTACTCTTCCTCCTAATATTTCCTTACAAATGATTTTTCATCCTCTAATTTTTCCTGAGATCTGAGTTTAAGCAATCTCACCACTTATTGTCTTCCTTTGCAGATAATTGATCATTTGGCATGTTTGCTTAAGTGGAAACCCTTAGACTTCTCTTAACCTTAACTCCGCACTCCAACATCCCAAATCTGGCTTGCTGCCATTTGTCAAACTGTCTTTGGCTCTATTTGGTTGATTTGATTTTGTCATAGCATAGAATTGGTGAGATCTGTCTTCCCTTCCCACAGAATAATACTTGCTGCTGATCATCGTGTTTCACTGTTGCAGTCATTGCAATTGGGTTATCTGCCGGCAGGCTACCCGCAGTCAGCCTGAGTTCCAAAGTCTTGGTCCGGCGTCGGTTGCTGTTGCCTCTTCCCTGACATCAGTGCACCAGGGGTATAAAAGATGCAACGAAAGCCATTTTCTTCAGTCTTTCTTGCCTCACGGTGCCCGAAGCAAAAGCAGTTTGCAAGTGCTGGTCGGCCGACTCCTGAGATTTTCGAATTTGAGTTTAAGAACCGAAGTCTTCAATAAAGCTAAGTACCCCATTGGGGAAACTTTTTTCTTGCTCCAGACTGGTCAGTAAAAGTTAATTGTATGTCTTGTGGGAAGCAAATACCTCATAAGGACTTTCACTCTTACTGTATTCCTTGCCTAGGCCCTGACCACGACGTTACCAGTTGTCTGTTTTGTGCTAGATTCAATAAACGCACTATTAAACGTCTGTTTGATTTTGCTTTATATTATTTTGGCTGTAGGTTTAATTACATAATGCCGTCTGAACAACCGACTACCGGAATTTATAAAAAAAACGCAAAGACAAAGAAAGGACAGGCATCCGAGGTCCAAAACAGACTACAAAGCCTCTTCTAGGCCAGTCGCCGGTTCTCAGTGAGGAGCTTTCGCAGCCCCTGACACCCGCTACCTCAGAGCCACAGGCCATATCCGACAGCCACGTGGAGACACCGAGGCCTGTGGAAACTCAAGGTATTGGGCCTACGGAAAGTATTCCCTCAGATGGGTCCGGAGCCGCTGAGCAGGCATCTGCTTCTGAGGGTGTGTTCAAACCTTCACAGCTTACAATTAAGCCCACTACAGCAGCCAAGGCAAAGTTAAAAACACCATTAAAGACAAGAAAACAAGTACAGCATTCTAATGAACAGTCGTCCATGACAAAGAAACAATGCTTAAAATGGCTGAAGACCTAATTACTTTAATCAGGGGTTCCCATCCCCTTTCTGACAAAAGGCCTAGGCAAGACACTGACTGATTCCTCTGACCATGTTTCTATTTCCTCTAATTCCTCTTCTGATCAGGGATATTCTCTCCCTCCCTATGAGGACTCTGATGCAGAAGACTCTACCTTCAGCCTCTCCGTTTGAGGGTTATTCTTTTGGGAAAACCCTGCACACCATGAGAGCATTTCCATTGGGAGAGCCAGAATTATTCAGAATCCAAGAAAAGGCTCAGAGACTTTCTTTTATTGCCCCAGCACAGGCCCCTAGCTATTCCCCATGTGCTTGATATTGTTGATGTTTTCTCTGAATCCAATCTGACTCCTGATTCTTTACCCCCTGCACCAGTCAAGTCAGACAGGTATTACAGGGTCACTGACTCTCATAAATTTCTTTACAAAAACCCTGCTGCAGATCCAGAAACAATTTCTCAGGGTCCTAAAGGTCCTAAAAAATAAAATTGCCAAAGATTCCAAAGGCAACCACAAAGCATTCTATAACTGTCAAGAATCTACATGGCAATGCTCAGATCTGCACTGAGCTAAAACAGAATGGCATTAAATATACTGATCCGAAGGATATTGCCAATATCCTGGCAGATCGATTCAGTGCCAACTTCACCCCCCTCTCACCCCCTAAATGGCCCATCTCAATACCGGAAGATTGCCAAATTCTAGTAACGGCCACACAGGTAAAAAAACACACTCTCCAAAGCTAAGAATACAGCATCCATGGGACCAGATGACATCCCGGGCTGTGTACTACATGAACTACAATATGAACTGGCACCTCACCTAAGTGTCATGTTTAATCATAGCCTCACCTCAGGTTTCGTGCCCACTGAGTGGCGCAGAGCTACAGTTATCCCAATCCACAAGGGGGGATCCACCTTGGATCCCGGAAACTACCGTCCCATCAGTCTGGCAAGCCTTATCTGCAAGGCCATGGAGCGTATTATCATGGAACTTATAAACAAAGACATTGGCAACCTTCAAACACTGGACCCCACCCAGTTTGGGTTTGTGAAGGGCCGATCTTGTCTCCTGAACCTGATTGACTTCTTTGAATCAGTCTCCAGAGCCATGGACAAGGGTAAGGTGTTCCACACAGCCTATCTAGACCTTGCCAAGGCCTTTGACACCATCCCCCACTCTGGAATCATAGATAAACTTACTAAGTTGGGCATTAATCCCTATGTCACCCAATGGGTTGCTAAATGGCTTACTGATAGAACACACACTGTAAAAGTAGCTGACTCCAAATCCAGCTCCAGACAAGTGGAGTACCTCAGGGTTCAGTCCTGGGGCTGCTCTTGTTTGGCATCTACTTCTCTGAAGTACAGGTCAACACTAAGGGACTCTGGCTAACAAAGTTTGCAGATGACTGCAAACTGGGAGCCATTATTGAATCCCCAAATGTGGATACTCTACAAAAGGGCCTTACAGAAACAGATGCTTGGTGCCAGAGCCATGGGCTCAAGCTCAATGCCAAGAAATGTATTATCCCCTTTGGGAAAAAACATGTATCCATGAATTACCATATAGGTGGCAGTACACTAAACACAAAGTGTGATAAGAGACTTAGGGACACAGGTGGACAGTGGTCTCACCTTTGATAACCACATCGCCACAACAGTCAGGAAATCCTTCTATGTGGCACACCTCATCACGAAGGGCTTTTCATCCAGAAAAAAGGAGGTCATTGTCCCACTGTACTCATCCCTCATTAGACCCATTATAGAATACAACGCCCATTTGGTATGTACCTCTCAAGACATCTGCAACAACTGGAAAGGCCTCAGAAATACCTCACTAAAAGAATCACAGGCCTAAAGCAGATGCCCTACGCTGACCGCCTTAAAAAACTCCAGCTATACTCTGTCGCATATAGTCTACTCGGAGGCGATCTCTGCTTAACATACAAGGCCATGTCAAACCCAGAGCTGTTGGACATGCTATACTTAAAGAAATCCCAATCCCTCAGAGCTACACGCTCCAGGGATCTAAATCTTGTCATCACAATAAACAAAACATGCTGGAGGGATAGGTCCCTGACCCAGAGACTCCCTAGACTCTGGAATAGATTGCCCATACATGTCAAGCAGAGTGCCTCTTTGGACCTCTTCAAGAGGAACCTTGACGATTGGATGGGAGAAAGGAAATTCACCCCAGTGATCACGTCAGTCGCCCTGCTAGACAGGGGTCCAGGAAAGTAAATAATGTGGGAAGAAATAGCCAGGGAATTGTTATGGCTAGGCTTGTATAGGCCCTAGGGCTGATAGCCTAGTACCAACCTATGAATAGGGATTCCAGAGCTCTGGACAGATGGGGGGGGGGGAGTTTACACTTCTGCTACTTTAGCTGTAAGGGCTTTAAATTGCCAGTTTCACATGCTTAAATATAAACAGTACCTCATGTCATTGTTAAAACAGAAAATGGTTTCAAACCCAAAGTCCTGACAATAAGGAAATGCAGGATTTATTGCATGCAGCTGAACAAGTGGGAAAGCGTACTCTACAATGTGGTTTTGATTCATTAGAGGCTTCTTGTAGAGCTGCAGTTACAGGCTCTGTTATTCGAAGGCATACTTGGTTGAAAGTATTAGAAAGGTTAAACATACCTTAACTCATCAAACTGCGCAGTTCAAGTTTGTGATTATTGACAAAATTGTTTTGCATAGAAACTTTAAAGCAGGCTGGCATGACAAATTAAATAATATGGAATCTTCATGGATTACCAGGTTTAGGGGCTCTGTTCAAACCTGGTTTAAATGAAATGGAGTAATCTTTGTCAGCTTCTTTCATGCATCTTTTGTCATGCATCTTTATATTTATATTGGTTAACACTGATGTTATCTTTTGAAGACCAAGACAAGCTTAGAGTTTTATGAACTAATTCCTAACAAACGAGAAAGGTTTTTTGGTGTATATACACCTTTAAATTATTTGGTATACAAGCGTTTACCCAGGATGTGCTGTTTACACACTACTTTCTCTTTATGCACTGAAGAAGGCTAAAGATAGCCAAAACCGGTTTGCAACACATGGATTATATGGAATAAACTTTGCCACAAATAAATAATATTTTAGCACTTTTCCCCATTGTGCTGGTTCGTTTTTTGGTTCTATGGATACCTGGTTGGAAGAACAAAGTTTACCTGACCATGTTAAAGTAAAATTATTGGATGCTCCACTACAGCACGATACTTTGTTTGGTGTTAAGGCAGAAGAGGTGTTAAAGAAAATGGAGGGTAAAGCAAAATCAATGCAGACAGTAAAGGATTTCTTACAGGTTCAACCACCTAGGTTTAGCAGAAACTGGCCTTCAAAAAATTGGTCCTTTCCGGTGTCAGATGGGCCACAAAGAGGCAGATAGACGCCCAAGAGGCAGATCCTCAGCCCCAAGGCTCCTGCAGACCTAAACAATGGGATGCTTCAACCCCCAAAGGAGGGGAAGACAAATCACAACCTTTTAGGAAACAGTCCCAGTGACTTCCCTCTACAGATGCCAAGCACTTAACCTTTTGGCAGCACCCCTAGGGGGAAAGCTAGCACTTTTCTAAAAAAATTGGCACATAATCACCCAGGACAAATGGGTACTGAATATTGTTTCTCAGGGTTACAGGTTCCACTTTCACACGCTTCCAAAATCAAAAGGTATGCTGGACCTGCCACAAAACCAATGGGCAGAGGCGCAAAAACAAATTGCTGCTCTCATGGACATGGGAGCTATTCAAGGAGTACCACAGCAAGAACAGGGGCAAGGAATTTACTCAAGACATTTCTTAGTACCCAGAAAGGACAAAGCCTGGAGACCAATACTAGACCTGTCAATCCTAAATACTTTCCTGGGTGTTCCAAAATTCAAAATGTTAACACTACGGCAGCTTCTACCCATGCTGGGCAAGAAGGCTTGGCTAGTTACTTTGGACCTCAAGGAGGCATACCTGCATGTCCCAATCAGACAATCTTGCAGAAGATACCTCAGATTCATAGCAGGCTCAATGCATTACCAATTCTCTGCAGTGCCCTTCGGCTTATCTACTGCGCCCAGGGTCTTCACAAAATGCCTGGCACCAGTAATTGCATTTTACAGACAAAAAGGAATTCAAATATATCCCTACTTGAACGACTGCCTTATTCAAGCAGAGAGCAAGGACTTTCTACTAAAGCATCTGGCGTTTGTAAAAAGATTACTAATCTGCCTAGGGTAGACAGTAAACGAAAATAAATCAAAACTAGTGCCCTCTCAAGAGCTAATATTCCTGGGTGCAAGATTAAATACAACTGCCCAGATGGCTTATCTCACACCAGACAAAGGCAACTGACTCATTACTTTCAACTGATGGCAACAGACACCCAGCTCCCTGCAAGAAAAATTCTGCAGGCCCTGGGCTTCGTGGCGTCCTGCATTCTACTAATTCCATATGCAAGACTGCATATGAGGAAACTACAGTGGTATCTAAAAAGTGTTTGGACTCCACATTTACAGCCTGGAGACCATCATAACTTTAATTTCCTGCCTCGAACAGGAGTTTCAATGGTGGTCCCAGACCTGTCACCACAACAAGGGACAGCCTTTCACCTTACCCATAGCCAGGCAGACAATAACAACGGGTGCATCGGATTATGCCTGTGGGGCACATATGGCAGGAAAATGGATTCAGGGCACATGGCCCAAGGAACAAATGCATCTTCACATCAATCAGAAAGAGATGCTAGCTGTACAGAATGCCCTGACAGCTTTCAAGGACCTACTACATCCAGGACAACTACTAATAAAGACGGACAATACCACAGTTATGCGGTACCTAAACAAGCAAGGGGGCACACATTCCTACCCCCTATGCAGGCAAGCCATGACTTTGTGGAACACAGCACTGACCTATCGGGTACATCTGCAGGCACAATTCCTGCCAGGAACAAAAAATACACTGGCAGACGAACTAAGCAGAAATCTCATGGACCCTCCTGAATGGAAACTAAGTCCACAGGTGTTCAGCATGATAACAAGGAAATGGGGATGCCCAGACATAGATCTTTTTGCCTCCCCTCACAATTGCCAACTACAGAAATTCTGCACAAGAACTTATCACTCTCAAGCATGGAAAGTGGATGCTCTATCATTCAGCTGGAAAGCCCTGACAAGTCTGTGCCTTCCCCTCAATGCCTCTTCTTACCAAGGTGCTCCTAAAAGTCAGACAAAGGCCAAAAATGTTCCTGATTGCCCCAGACTGGCCATGCCAGCACTGGTACCGAATCCTAAAGAGCTTGTCTCTAGGCTCGGCTTGGCCTTTACCTCAAATTCCTCCTCTTCTGACTCAACAAAACAATCAGATTCTGCACAGTCAACTCGACCTTAAATCTGGCAGCATGGCAGATAATGTAGCCACTCAGACTGCACCTCTCTAAAGCTGTTATGGATGTCATTGTAGAAGCCAGGAGGCCCAGCACTAGGAAATCTTATGCAGAAAAATGGAAGAGATTCTGTGCTTGGAAGCAGGCCCAAGGGTTCAAACCACTTGTTCCAAATATACCTCAGATTTCACAATACCTAACTGAGATGCTGGGCAAAGGCCTATCTTTCTCATCAGTTAAAATCCATGCCTCCACCATTTCAACTCATTACAATACAGAACCTCCTATTTTTTCACATCCTCTACCAAGACAGTACCTCAGAGGGGCAACAAAATAAGACCTCCAAGGAGAGCACCAGTACCAACTTGGGATCTCAATTTTGTTTTAGAAAAACTCACACTGCCTCCTTTTGAACCTGCCAGCACAGCTGATATAAAATTCTTATCATGGAAAACTGCTCTGCTCCTAGCAATAACTTCAGCAAGAAGAGTATCAGAGTTACAGGCATTAATGGCTGTGGAACCTTTCATCATTTTTCACCAGGACAGGGTTTCTCTTGGGACAAACCCAACATTCATGCCAAAAGTAGTTTCCAATGTGGCCCTGAACCAAACCATTCATTTACCAACTTTCTACCCAAATCCCCAGAATAAAGGGGAGAGACTTCTGCACGCTTTGGATATACAAACAGCTACGATTCTACTTGGACAAAACAAAAGCTTTCAGAAAAACTGAGCAACTGTTTGTAGCCTATGCTGCAGGATCACATGGAAAACCCATCACAAAGCAGACAATTTCAAAATGGATAGGACACTGCATCAGTTTCTGTTATGCACAACATGGCAAATCAGTGCCTAAGGTCACAAGGCCACATTCTACCAGAGCAGCAGCCACTTCAGCAGCCTTTCTCAGGAGTACCAACCAAAGACATTTTAGAAGCTGCAACCTGGAGCTCAGTGCACACTTTCACCAAGCTCTCCCACTTACCTCTGTACTCTAAATCCAGAGCAGGCTTTGCCACTGCAGTCCTGCAGGGCCTGGTAGCCTCTCCAAATCCAATTTAGACCCAGCCGCCCAACCTCAGCTTTGGTTTTCAACCCAAGTGTAATGACTACAACAGTGAAACACTATGAACATAGTACAGTTGTGTACCCATCATAAATGTAGATGTTCGAGTGTATTCACTGTTGCAGTCCAGGTTACTCACCCACCATCCCCCTTTTCATTGCTGGGACTTCTCTGTACTTCTCAACTTTATACAACCTATGTGGTGTATTTGCTTGTAGATGAAGGAAATGTTTATATTAGTACATGCATGCTTTTTGGCATTTTTTTTCCAGCCTTCCTTTCTGGGGGCACCTGACATCTGGGGCAAGAAAAACTGAAGAAAATGGCATCTGTTGCATCTTTTATACCCCTGGCACACTGACGTCAGGGAAGAGGCGACAGCAACCGACGCCGGACCAAGACTTTGGAACTCGGGCCGACTGCGGGTAGCCTGCTGGCGCATAACCCAAGTGGAATGACTGCAACAGTGAATACACTCCATCTACATTTATGGTAGGTACACAACTATACTTTCCCTTTGATAGGTTTAGGTAGTTTTGGGTAGTTTTTTTAGGGTTAGGTAGTTTAGATAATTTCCCTTTGTTCCCCTTCCTGCCGTTTTCTTTAGTTATTAGGTGTTTTACTGTTTGTGTGTTGATCAGTGGATAAAGTGAGTTTAAAAAGTAAAAAAAAAAAGTGCATTTCCTGTGGAAGCAAATTGCCCTCCCAGAATGCACATCATAAATTTGAGTGCTGGCTCTGGAGCATTTGGTATCTGGTTGCTTCATCTGTGAGAGATTCAGTTCATGCACTGTTAATGAGTATAAGGCCAAACTTGTGTTGAAAGGGCTTTTGCCCTCCAGCTGTTTGGGTCATGCTTCAACTTCCAGGGCTTCTCCCCCAGATTCCACAGCTGGGTTCAAAAAGCCTTGGCTGAAACTCTAGGCACACCAAAAGGGTGCCCAAGAGATGATCTTTGGCCTCCCATTAAGAGATTGCTCCCTTTCACCATTCTCGAGTTAGCTGTCTTTTTATGGCCCAACCCTTGTACTTTACATTGCATTTGGGCCCAAGCCCTCCCAATAAGGTTGCATCTAGCTTGCCCCAGCTGAGGCATTCCATCTACCACTGCCAAACTCATGCCTGTTAACAGGACTTGGTTAGGCTGGCTGAGGATTTGATTACTATAGTCAGATCCAGACGCCCTTTTCCAGGTTCTGTCCCTGAATCTTTTCCTGGTAAAAGGAAGAGGCATGTCCTTCCTCAGTGTTGTGATTTCTTAGACTCTGAGAATGACTGCTGAAATCCACCTTTTGAGTCAGTCTTGTAGACTGAGCCTTGCCACAGCTCTGCTGTCACCCCCCCCCCGAATAAATTTCTTTTGGTGAGATCCTGAGGGAAGACTTCAGATGGGAAGGTCAAGATTACCCACAGTGCGTCAAATTCTGAGCATAAACCTTTCTATTTCTCTAGACTTGAGAGAGAGGATTATGATTTGCTGGATTCTTCCTAGCAACCAGACTCCCCACCTCCAAGTCTAG
This sequence comes from Protopterus annectens, assembly GCF_019279795.1. Classification (NCBI taxonomy): domain Eukaryota; kingdom Metazoa; phylum Chordata; order Ceratodontiformes; family Protopteridae; genus Protopterus; species Protopterus annectens. The sequence continues at coordinate 424,165,091 of NC_056746.1, forward strand.
CAAAAAGTAGAGCCTTAGATAAGGAAGTTTACACCTCTGATACCCTGATTATGAGGGCCCTGAATTTCCAGTTTGATATGGGCAAGTATCGAGATCCTCTTGGAGAAGATGAAGCAAAAATTGGAGGGGGTTGAAAATAAAACTCTAAGGAAATGCTAGACTTGTGCAATGCTCTTAAGTAACTAAGCACTCCATGCATAGTGGCTGTGATGATGTGGAGGCATTCAGCAGTCCAGCAGTTACAGGATCTGTCTGAAGATATGCCTGGCTTAGGGAGCACTCCTTCATCAGACATGTTAAATTTAGTTGTGGATGCTGCTTGGGGCAAAGATTATATGTTTTAGTCCTAAAATTGTAATACTTTAAAAAGATGGAGGATAAGGCCAAGTCCACGCAAACTGTCAAGGAATTCAGGTCCAACAGCCCCACTTGAGCTGCAACTATACTACCAAACACTATCCGAAGAGAAAAGCAGTGACACCACCACAGACTGGCAAACTTGTTAAAATCCAACAAAAAAAGATGTACACATCTTTTACTTAAAACTTAAGACAAAACGTGGCAAGACAAATAAAATCCTTTTCAAACGATAAGCGCTTTCGGAAATATCTTCAGATCTGAAGAAGGCATTTCCAAAAGTGCTTTTCTCTTTGGATATTGTTCTTTGTAACAGTGCACCTTCAGCAATTACAGGTTTATTTTGTGCTTGTATACTACCTAACACTGGTCCTTTCTGGACTCCCAGTCTAAACCAAGACATGGGAGACCTAGAAGGGATAGCAACCTGTGGCAGCACTAGAGACTAAAACAATGGCAGCTGGATTCCAATAGTCCTGGGGAATCCCATCAGCAGGGTCCCAGTGGGGAGCAATCATTACTTGTCCATGAGCCTCCCTTTTACACAAGTCCCATCCCAACATTCCTAACCCCCCCAGAGTAGGACTGCTGTCCCTCTTTAAAAAAAAAAAAAAACACTCACCAGGGATCATTGGGTACTAAGTTATAAAAATAGACTACAGAGTTCAATTCAAACGCTTCCCAGACATTCCACCAAAAAAAAAAAAAATGAAGCTGAGGTCATAAAGCAAATTTAGCTGCTGCCACACCCAAGGTTCTGTGGTTACCAGTACAAAACACATTAGAAGGAAAGACTTAACTCAAAGCTTTCTCCCATCCCTTGAATGTGGTTTGGGGTTGGATGGCGAGTGTTTCCAGTAAGTTTAAATGCATGTAATGGGTTTCCTGGGTCATAGAGGGGGAACTAAGTGATGTGGGATTTTGTCCATGGTGATTTGAACGTGGCGAAGCTCAAGTGCATTGCCCTGATTGGCCATCCTTGAGGTGCATATTTATTTTTTTTATGCAAGTTGAGACATTTCCATCTTTAGTCCCTGTGTGTATAGTAGCTGGTCTAAATGTGTGGAAGGCACTACAGCCTTGGTACTGACAGTGTGCTGTCCATGGCTTTAAACCATGTGTCAGTGACTGCACAGGCATCAGCATTTTCTAGGGTGAGAGCTTTTTAGGGAGTGGAGTTTTGACTCCTAACATTGAGCAGCAACACCTTTAGATCTTGGTTTTGATTCATGTTGGAAGAACTTTCAGTTTGGCATTGCCTGAAAGACTATGGGAGGACAGTTTTTTTAAGCTAGTATTCAAAAGCTTCAAGGGGAGAGGTGCATACCATCTCTGGCAAGGCCAGTGTTATTTGACAGTCCTCCTTCCATGCCAACAAATATTGCACCCTCAGTGACACCAGAAACTGAGACAATTTGTCAGTTGTCATCTGTTTGTATTGTGGCATCGTCCTTGGAAAAGGTAGAATACTTCAGTGCTAGGGTTGTACCAGCCTGGGGCATGCATTCTGCAAGCTTAGTGATGTCTTTTCATATAGTCTAGGGAGGTAAGTCTCAGGTCATTTGCACCCACATGGGATATGACTGGACCAGTAGTACTAGTATGATTCAATGGATGTCCTGTGTGTGTGGTTAAGTTTCATTTTCCGAATTGAAGCAAACGTCTTCTAAAGCTAAGTACCCCGTTGGGGATTCTTTTTTCTTGCTCTAACAGATGTCAGAAAGTTAACAATTGTCTCTCCTGTGGAAAGCAAATACCAAACAGCGACTTTCATTCTTACTGCGTCACTTGCTTAGGCCAGACCATGACGTCCCTCGCTGTCGCTTTTGTGCTTTGTTCAACACCAGAACTATACATCGTCGGGCCCTTAATGTTGGATATTTTCGCTCACAGTCCTCTAATTCCGATATGGCTTCGATGAGCCATCCGACAGCAGATCTTCCGAAAAAAATGTAATGACAAACGCACAGGTCCAAACCTACCAGCGCTTCATTAATCTAGTAGTCAGTTCTCCAGTCCTCAGTGAGGTGCTTTTGCAATCCCTGGTGCCAGCTTCTGTGGATTCTTAGGCCTCTACAGAGACCCTTTCGGAGCTTGGTATGCCGCAAAGCTCTTAAACTAAGGATTCTATGGATGTCTCTATCTTGGATGGGTCTGGAGTCGCTGAACAGGCACTGGCTTCCAAGGAAGTACTTTGCGCTCTCGTTTCTTAACACGGACTAACTTCTTTCACGTCTACTGTTCTTTCAAAAACTACAAAGTTTCTGGTATGCACCATGCCCAAGAAATCGACCCAATCTTAGTTACCTGCTTCCTTGCCTCAGTGTCAAATGCTTAAAATGGCGGAAGACCTTTATAGGGGATTTGTCCCCAGTAGTTTTATCTGAACAGGAATCTGACTCTGCATCTGAATATGAAGACATGCAACCCCTCTTTGCTTATGAGAATTCTGATGCAGAGGAATCTATTCCTTCAGCCTCTCCACATGAGGAATTTTCCTTTGGGGGAGTCTTTCATACTTTAAGGGAGTATTTCCAATGGGAATGTCAGGACTACCCTCAGTCAAAAGAGAGACGATGGGAATTTAGATCTTCCACAGCACAGACCCTTGGTCATTCCTCCTGTCCTCAATGTTGTGGATGATGTTTTCATAGAATCTAGTTTGATCCTGACACCCTCCCTCCTGCTCCCAGGAAACCTGACTGGTATTAGTCACTGACTCTCACAAATTTCTTTTCAGAAATCCTACTGCTGACCCAGAGGTCATTTCTCAAGGGTCTAAAAGAGTTAAAGCAACTTCTGCTAAGAATTCCACCCCTCAAGATAGGGATTCCCAAACACTAGACAGATGGGGTAAAAAAGTATACAGCTCTGCTACTCTTGCGATCAGAGCACTAAATTGTCAGTTCCATATGCTAAACTTTTAGCAACATTCCATGAACTCCTCAAACAAAAAATATCCTTTTCTGCTTGTGCAGAAAATAGAGATCTGAAGTAGTTAATTTCATTTATCTGCAACCTGTGGTGTCTTCGGATCCATATCGGATCTGAGCTGGCAACTTTTTCCAAGCATCTGCTCCACACTCCTCCCCTTACCCATAATCCCTCACATCTCCTACCTTCCCTCAGATCTCGTTTGCTGCTTCATGCATAAGCATTGTGGTCTCTCTAGCTCCAAGTTGAGTATAGTAAGTGAAAGTTTTTTACTTGTATTTTCAGTGTGTGTGGTCATTAGTTGACCCTTTCCTCCCCTTCGCTGTTAGTAGTTTTTTTGTTTACCTTACTACTCTTAACTTTTAGTGTAGTAGGCCTAACCCGACCTTAGTGTCTGTGTGTCTGTCTGTGTCTGTCTGTCTGTGTCTGTCTGTCTGTGTGTCTGTCTGTGTGTCTGTCTGTGTGTCTGTCTGTGTGTCTGTCTGTGTGTCTGTCTGTGTCGCCGCTGTCGTGTCGCCGCCATTTGTCTGTCGCTTCGCTGTCTGTCGCCGCTTCGTCTGTCGCCGCCGCTTGTCTGTCGCTGTCTGTCGCCGCCGCTTGTCTGTCGCCGCTTTCTGTCTGTCGCCGCCGCTTTGTCGCCGCCGCTCTGTCTGTCGCCGCCGCTTCTGTCTGTCGCCGCCGCTTTGTCTGTCGCCGCCGCTTCTGTCTGTCGCCGCTGTCTGTCTGTCGCCGCCGCTTGCCTGTCGCCGCTTCGCTCTGTCGCTTCGCCGCTTGTCTGTCGCCGCTGCTTGCCTGTCGCCGCCGCTTGCCTGTCGCCGCCGCTTGTCTGTCGCCGCCGCTTGTCTGTCGCCGCTTCGTCTGTCGTCGCCGCCGCTTGTCTGTCGCCGCTCTGTCTGTCGCCGCCGCTCTGTCTGTCGCCGCCGCTTGCCTTTCGCCGCCGCTTGTCTGTCGCCGCCGCTCTGTCTGTCGCCGCCGCTTGTCTGTCGCTTCCGCCGCCGCTTGTCTGTCGCCGCCGCCGCTTGCCTGTCGCCGCCGCTTGTCTGTCGCCGCCGCTCTGTCTGTCGCCGCCGCCGCTCTGTCTGTCGCCGCTTCCGCCGCTCTGTCGCTTCGCCGCCGCTTGTCTGTCGCCGCTTCTGTCTGTCGCCGCTTCTGTCGCTCTGTCTGTCGCTCGCTCGCTCTGTCTGTCTGTCGCCGCCGCTTGTTCTGTCTGTCGCTCGCTCGCTCTGTCTGTCGCTCGCTCGCTCTGTCTGTCGCTCGCTCTGTCTGTCGCTTGCTCTGTCTGTCTCTGTCTGTTTTTACTATGGCTTAGCAGCCAAAACAGACTTTTAAAACATGCAGTGTATGGCCACAAACTTTCACTGGCTGATGGCCACACTCTGCGTTTGGGTGTTCCCCGTATTTTGTTACCTTGTAGTGTGTGTGCAGGGTTCAACCTTATGGCCCTAAAAGAAAAGGCAAAGCTGGTTGCTAAGGGCCTTCTACTAGTTTCTGCCTTGGACACTGTGACCTCTACCTTGGCTCTTCAAGTAGCTGATCAACTCCCCCCTCAGGCTGGGACTCAACCTCCCACTAAGCCTACTGAAGTGGGGACTAAAGGAAAGAAAGAGAAGATGAGGACAAGAGAGGGAATAGGCACTGCAAGCAGTCTGCAGAGCGGGAGCCCTTCCCTAGCCCGCCTTCAAAAGTGATTAGGACTACCTCTCCTTGGCTCCACTCCCCGAGGTTCTCCCTGGAGCAGACGGAGCCCTTGGACCCGAGGCCTTCACAAAGGTCATCACACTGACCAGCCAGATCCGAGTTGGTTGCCTCCTCGTGCTTGACTGAGTCTGTTGGAGCTGAATATGGACAGGATGATGCGGAGGTTCATTTGGACCCAAATCCAAATGGGAGTCTTGCCAGGCCCCTCCCCAGCTGGAGAGGTGACCTCCATGCCCTTCCATCTTATCTGTCCTTCCCTGATTCGACCTGTGGTTTCAGGGTTTATGGATCCAAGGATCCTCGGAGCTGGGGGTTTGGCGCAGACTGTTCCTCCAACCTTGACGCCAGCTATTACCTCAAGTTCCTCTGATCAGACCTGTTAGGATCCGAGCAACTCTCTGGGCAGAGAAGGGGGAGTCTGATCTAAGGGAACAGAGGTGTCGGACCCCAGCTACTTCTGCTTCGGCTACGATCCTCCCGGCGGAGCTGGAGAGAGCTTCATCCTTGTTGGTTGCCAAGGAGGTGCGCGCTCCATCGGCTTTCGACATGGTGGAGAGGGTTCTCTCCCAAGGATTGTGACCCCAGGCTCCCGTGGATTTGGTCACTACTCCCATCAGCTTGTCCAAGGGACAGCCCATGCTAGAGGTCCCCAGGTGGATCCCATCGTGGAACCCCCCCTTGACTTACAAGCCCTCTTCAGAGAGTCCCCGTAAGCACTCGTGTAAAAGGAGGTACATGGACTCTCCCGAGTCCCTCACGGAAGATACTGACTTAGATGAAGGTGAGGGTTCCCCCAGGTCAGTTCCCGAGGATGTCTCCTTTGGAAACATCATGGAGATCCTCCGCCAGAGGGGGGGTTGGTCAGCCTCAAAACTCTCTACGGATGAGTCAGTATTCCTTGAGGCCTTTGGCACGGGCCCATCTGCATCCTGGGTGTCCCCTCCTGCGGATCCCTTAGTGGATCTTATTACCACGTGGGCATGGAAGGAGCCTGACTCCGTAGAGCCAATACCTAAATGCCCGGACAGTATCCTCTCTCCTCCCTCAGACAGGCCTGGTAACAAGGGATCCTCAGTGAATGCTATGGTGGTTGCAGCTGCCATCAAGAGAGAACTGGCACAGGAAAGTTCTTCGGTCCACCCTCCAGACAAGGAGTCTAGGGTGGTGGATCGGTTTGGGAAGTGAGTTTTTTCTTCAGTGAAGTTTTCTATTCGAGCACTGAATTTGGCACATGTCATACGACTTCAGCGAGACCTGGTCACAGAGTTCGCTGTGTTGCCCCTGGAGTCTGTCGCCAGAGGACAAGCGGTTGTTCTCCGTGAAAATGTCGAGACTCAAATCTGTATCCAACACGTCCATGCATTTTCTTTCCCATGCCATGGAAGGAGTGGCTAGGGTGGCTGGGACCGGCGTAGCTATGAGGTGACATGCTTGGCTCAGACTTTCAATTCGCGGACTCCCTTCAAGGAGTCATTCACAAATGCTCCCTTTGGTTCTTCCCTGTTCGGGACGACAGTACATGACACCCTGGTCTAGAGCAAGAAGGACAGGAAGACTGTCTGCCGTTGGAGTCTGCTTCTCTAGCCCTCTAAGATCCTTTTCTAGGAATCGGAGAAGGCAAAAGATGATGTGGTTCCGAAAATCTGTTTTCCTGGGACTCCTAGGACAACTCGTCCCCTAGAGGCAGAGTGGGACAAGACAGACACCACCCCAGAAGCAGAGGGGGGGGGGCGAGGAACTTTGGGTCTAGGGAGACCTTGTCAGACAGACCCACACAGCAGCCCTGAGGGGGGTTGTCCAACTGTCCTACTCTGGAGACAGTTGGGGGAAGATTATCATTGCACCTAACTGCTTGGGAGTCTATTACAGTGGACCGTTCGGTGCTTCAGATATCCAGAGGCTTCTCCGTCCCGTTCGTTGCCCCACCCGCCCAAGCAAAGCACCTCCCGGATGTTTCACCCTTTCAAAGGGAGGCAGCAGCGCAAGAGATTTCAAAGCTGCTTGGCAATCGAGCCATCGAACCGGTCCCCCCAGATCAGTCCAGATTAGGTGTTTACTCCAGATTCTTTTTAGTGCCAAAAAAGATGGGGACTTCGGGCCCATATTGGACCTGTCAACCCTGAACCTGACTGTAGCGAAGCAGAAATTCTGGATGGTCACTTTGCAGTCCATTCTACCTTACCTCCGAGAATGCAACTGGATGTGCTCGATAGACCTCCAGGACGCTTACTACCATATCAAAATTTGCAGAAGCTCCAGGAGACTCCTTGGTTTCTGGCTGGAAGCCAGTCATTTCCAGTTCAGAGCCCTACCCTTTGGTCTCACCACAGCCCCCAGGGGAGTTCAGCAAGGCTATGGCAGTCATAGCGGCTCACCTGAGGCTTCAGGGAATTCAGGTGTTTCCTTACCTAGACTATTGGCTCCTTGCTGCTGCACCAAGCATCATCTTTGCATGGCCAGAGACTCCTTGCATCTAGCAGTCAATCTAGGGATTACCATCAACGTCTCCAAGTCCCGCTTGAACCTGACACAGACCTTGGAATTTATAGGGGTACGACTGGACACCATACAGTTGAGCCTTTCTAACTCGAGACAGGGTCCAGAGCCTACAGGCCCATGTATCAGTGATCCTTTGCTCCAGGCTGCCAATGGCAAGCGATGTTCTCCAAGCCCTAGGTGCCATGGCCGCAGCAATCTCAATCCTTCCTTGTGTGCGCCCTCACATGCGGGTGCTTCAGTGGACCCTGACAGTACAGTTGTCTTGGCTAGCCCTCCCCATAGACTATCCAATTCAAATCAGCAGAGCCTGCAGGATGTCTCTTTGGTGGCTCCAATTGCTGGAAATCTTGGCAGGGTGACCCTTTATAGCACCCACAGCCCAAGCCGCAGTGACCACAGACGCCTCCCAGCTCGGGTGGGGGGGCACTATTTGGGGAGGATGGTCCAAGGCACGTGGTTGCAGGCTGAGACCAGATTGCATATCAATGTCCTGGAGATGAGGGCAGTGCTTTTAGCGTTGCAAGCCTTTCACGCTGTTCTTCCCCCGGGGACTATTGCAGTTCACTCATATATGTCTATCTGGTACATCAACAAACAAGTGGGAACCAGATCTTACCCTCTCTGTCGCGAGGCTATGAGAGTGTGGGGGAGCTTCCTTGCGTGGGGTCAACCTTGCTGCGATCTCTTCGCATCTCCTTCCATCGTGAAGTGCAGCGAGTTCTTTGCTCTGATCCCCTCACCAGGGGTCTCTCCCAGAGACTCTCTTGTCCATGCTTGGCCCTCCCGGGTTACTGTATGCTTACCCCCCCCGTTACCTCTCATTCCGAAGTTTTTTCAGAAAGCTTGCTGACTGGGGTGCAAAGTGATCCTCATTGCCCTGTTGTGGTCTCGTCAGGTGTGGTTCCTCTTCCTCTGGTCTCATGTTCTAACTCCTCCTCTGATTCTGGATCCTTGCCCAGAACTCATCTTTCATCCCTCTGGCATCTGTTCACCCAACCTGTACAGCCTTAAACTGACTGCTTGGTTGCTCCAGTTCCCCTGATTGCTAGGACTCCCGGTCTGTCACCTTCAGTAAAAACTATTCTGGTGGCATCCCACAAAGCCCTCCACTAGGAAGATTTATCACAGCAAATGGAAATGCTTCTCTATTTGGGCTTCTCAGAGGAACCTAGATCCCTTTACAGCCCCGGTTCCTGCAGTGTTGGAGTTTTTGGCCAATGTTTTCCAACAGGGGGCTAGTTCCTCCACGCTAAAAGTGAAACTGGCGGCCATCTATAATTTTCATGTCAGCGAAAATATGAATGCTCTGGCCTCTGAAACTGTGTAAAGCTTTTCTGAAAGGCACCTTTCTTTTACAACCTCCGGTTAAGGACTCAGTCCCTCCTTAGGACCTTACCCTAATTCTGCAGGTGTTAGTTGCTTCCCCCTTAGAACCTGCCGCGTCAGTAGATTTGAAATTCTTATCCTGGAAGAGAGCTTTCCTAGTGGCCATTACTTCGGCCAGGAGAGTTTGAGAATCCAGCTTTGTCTGCCGTGCCCCCTTATTTGGTCTTTCACAAAGACAGGGTCTCGCTCCGCATGAACCTTTCCTTCTTACCGAAAGCTGCCTCTGAATCTAATATTAATCAGATGATCAATCTGCCTGTTTTCTTTCCAAATTTTCAGAACAAGGGTGAATATAAACTGCATTTGCTAGATGCTCATAGACTGCTTTGTTTCTATTTGCATAGAACTAAATCCTTTCATACGTCTGACCAGTTATTCGTGTCCTTTTCTAGTCCCTTTTTGGGCAAAGCCATATCCAAGGTCTCCTTAGCTAGATGGATTTACACAATGCATACTGCAAGTCTATAAGGACAAAGGTCTGTCCCCGCCTGGTCCTGTTAAAGCTCATTCTACCAGATCTATGGCAACTTATGCTGCTTTTTGGTCTAGGGTTTCACTGGATATCTGTGCAGCAGCGACCTGGGCAAGGTCACGTACATTCATTTCTCATAAGTTGGATTTGATTTCTAGAGGGAGAGCATCCTTTGGCTCTGTGGTGTTCAGGAATATCCTTCCATGAGGGCCTCCCAGGAGTTTTGGTAGCTGGGGATTCTGTCCCACAGGTTGCAGATAAATGGAGTAGACTACTTCAGATAAGTTATGTACTGACCATAACGTTCCATCTGAGTAGTTGTACTTCATTTTCTGCAACCGTCCTGCCCTCCTTCCCCTGAACCTGTTCTGGGTTAGTGATGTTATTGAGTTGCTGATAGTTTGGATAGTGGCAAACTCAGTCTGAGGGAAGGTAGGAGATGAGGGATTATGGCTAAGGGGAGGAGCTTGGAGCAGATGCTTGGAAAAAGTTGTCGGCTCAGATCCAATATGGATCCCAAGACCCCACAGGTTGCAGAAAATGAAGTCTAACTTCTCAGATGGAACGTTATGGTGAGCACATAACTTCTTTTTACAAGACTTAATGCATTCTGCAAGTCCGGTAACTAACCACGCCTTGCACTGTGGTTTTGATGCCCTAGAAGCATCTTGCAGTCACTGGTTCTGTCAGAAGGCATAATTGGCTTAAGGAACAGCCCTTGCCAGACCATGTCCAATGTAAATTATTGGATGCACCTTTGCTCAAAGACAACTTATTTGGCACCAAGGCAGAGGAGCTCTTAAAAAAGATGGAAGAAAAAGCTAAATCTATGCAGAGTTAAAAGGATTTTTTACAGGTCCAGCCACTCGGGTTCAGTAGTCATTGCCCCTCCAAACACTGGTCCTTTCCTACTCCCTCCAGGTGAGTTCAGCCCAGACCCCAGGGAAACGGACCCCCCCAGACAGCCACAAGAAATGCAGAGATCAAAGCAATGGGGTCCCCCCATTTCAAAGCCAGGAAGTGCTAAGCCAACCCCCACATGGTAAGAACTCAATGACTCCACTTCCACCCCTTCCCTCTGCCCACCTGCACTTGCCCCTAGGAGGAAAACTCTCCTTCCACGCAAGAACCTGGGTTACCATTACCAATGACCGCTAGGTCCTCAGTGTCCCAGGGATACAGATTTTCTTTCCACACTCTCCCAACGCCAAAAGGGTTCCCAGATCTACCTCCAAACCAGTGGACAGAGGCCAAAAAGCAAATGTTCGTGTTTCACTGTTGCAGTCATTACAATTGGGTTATCTTGGCAGGCTACCCGCAGTCGGCCAGAGTTCCAAAGTCTAGGTCCGGAATCAGTTGCTGTCGGCTCCTCGCGGACGTCAGTGCGCCAGGGGTATAAAAGATGCAGCAGACGCCATTTTCTTCAGTCTTTCTTGCCGCGCGGTGCCCTAAGCAAAAGCAGTTCGCAAGTGCCGGTCGGCCGACTCCTGAAATTTTCAAATTCGAATTTCAGATCCGAAGTCTTCATTAAAGCGAAGTATCCTGTTGGGGAAACTTTTTTTCTTGCTCCAGACCGATGTCAGAAAAAGTTAATTGTATTTCTTGTGGGAAGCAAATACCTCATAAGGATTTTCATTCTTACTGTATTCCTTGCCTAGGCCCTGACCACGACGTTGCTAGTTGTCAGTTTTGTGCTAGATTTAACCAACGCACTAAGCGTCAGTACGATTTTGCATTTCATTACTTTGGCAGAAGATTCAATTGTATATTGCTGTCGGAACAGCAGACTACCGAAAAAGCGCAAAGAAAAAGAAAAGGACAGGCATCAGAGGTCCAAAACCGACGACGAGGCTTCCGCTAGGCCTGTCACCGGTTCTCAGTGAGGCACTTTTGCAGCCCCTGACGCCTGCTACCTAAGAGCCACAGGCCACTCCCGACTCCCACGTGGAGCTGACTAGGCCGCTGGAAACTCAAGGTATTGGACACTCGGAAACTATTCCCTCAGATGGGTCTGGAGCCGCTGAGTAGGCATCTGCTTCTGAGGGTATTTTCAGGCCTACACAGTTATATGTGAAACCAACTTCAGCTTCAAAGGCAAAGATTTAAAGCAGCTCTAAAGACAAAGAAACAAGTACAGCCTTCTCCTGAACAGGCCACCATGCCTAAAAAACAGATGCTTAAAATGGCCGAAGACCTAATTACTTTGATCAGGGGTTCATATCCCCCTTCTGATAAGATGCCTAGGCAAGAGATGGAATATGAACCTTCAGATCAGGTTTCCATTTCCTCTGATTCCTCTTCTGAACAGGAATATTCTCTTCCTCCCTATGAGTATTCTGATGCTGAAGAATCTATCCCTTCAGCCTCTCCTCCTGAGGATTATTCTTTTGGGGAGACCCTGCATACTATGAGGGAACATTTCCACTGGGAGAGCCAAGATTACTCAGAATCCAAGAAAAGGCTCAGACTTCCTTTTATTACCCCAGCACAGGCCCCTTGCTATTCCTCCTGTTTTAGACATTGTAGATGTATTTTCAGAGTCCGGTCTGTATCCTGACTCTACCACCAGCTCCTGTTGACAGATACTACAGGGTTCCTGATTCACATACATTTCTTTATAAAAACCCTGCTGCTGACCCAGAAACTCTCTCAGGGTCCCAAAGGGGTCTAGGCTTCCACTGCAAAAAACCCTATCCCCTCTGATAGGGATTCAAGGGCCCTGGACAGATGAGGGAAAAATATTTATACTTCTGCTACCTTGGCTGCAAGTGCTTTAAATTGCCAATTTCATATGCTTAAATATCAGCAATATCTTATATCACTGTTTAGAAAATGTTGACAAATTCAGAATGTACAGAAAACAAATGCAGGATTTATTGCATGCAGCCGAAGTGGGAAAGCATACTTTGCAATGTAGTTTCGATTCTTAAGGCCTCCTGTAGGGCTGCTGTTACAGGTTCTGTCATTAGGAGGCATGCTTAGTTAAAAGAACAGAATCTGCCCGATCATGTTAAAGCAAAACTATTAGATGCTCCATTACAACATGATACCTTGTTTGGTGTTAAAGCAGAAGAGGTGTTGAAGAAAATGGAGGACAAAGCTAAATCTATGCAAACAGCCAAGGATTTCTTGCAGGTACAGCCTCCCAGATTTAGCAAGAACTGGCTACAAAAAATTGGTCCTTTCCAGTGTCAGGCCACAAAGAGGCAGATACAGATGCCCCAGAGGCAGATCACAGCCCCAAGGCTCATACAGGCCTAAACAATGGGGTGCTTCTACCTCCAAAAGCGGAGTGGAAAAATCACAGCCATACAGGAAACAGTCTCAATGACTTCCCCTGCCAGCACCAAGCACTTATCTTCTGGCAGCTCATTTGGGGGGGAAACTAGTACTTTTTTCACAAAATTGGCACATGTTCACCCAGGACAAATGGGTCTTAAATATCGTCGTATCACAAGGTTACAGGTTCCACTTTCACACCCTGCCAAGGCCAAACGGTATGCCAGACCTGCCACGCAATCAGTGGGCAGAGGCACAAAAACAAGTTTCATCCCTCATGGACATGAGCCATTAAGCCAGTACCACAGCAAGAGCAGGGACTAGGATTTTACTCAAGGCTATTCTTGGTACCCAGAAAGGACAAAGCCTGGAGACCAATATTGGACCTGTCTATCCTAAACACATTCCTGGATATTCCAAAATTCAAAATGCTAACTCTGCAGCTGGGCAAGAAGGCTTGGCTTGTGACTTTAGACCTAAAAGAGGCATACCTGCATGTCCCAATCTGACAATCATGCAGAAGATACCTCAGATTTATAGCTGGCTCAATGCATTACAAATTCTCTGCACTGCCCTTTGGCTTATGTACTGCGCCCAGGGTCTTCACAAAATGCCTGGCAATAGTAATTGCATTTTGCAGACAGAGGAATACAAATATATCCTTACTTGGACGACTGCATTATTCAAGCAGAGAACAAGGACATTCTACTACAGCATCTGGCGTTTGTAAAAAGATTACTAACAGGTCTAGGGTACACAGTAAACGAAAAGAAATCAAAACTCATACCCTCTCGAGATAATATTCCTGAGTGCAAGCTTAAATACAACTGCCCAGATGGCTTATCTCATGCCAGACAAACACAGACAACTGACTACTTATTTCAACATGTTGGCAACAAAGACCCAGTTATCTGCAAGAAAAATTCTGCAGGCTTTGGGCTTCATGGCCTCCTGCATTCTAATTCCATATGCAAGACTGCATATGAGGAAACCTTAATGGTATCTAAAAGGTGTTTGGACTCAACATTGCCACAGCCTGGAAACAATAATTACCCTCATTCCCTGCCTGCAACAGGAGTTTCGATGGTGGGCAAAAGCCTGTCACCCAACACGGGACAGCCATTCACCTTACCCATAGCCAGGCAGACATTGACAACAGATGCATCAGATTATGCCTGGGGGGGGGGGGGTACATATGGCAGGAAGAGGTATTCAGGGCACATGGTCCGCAAGTCAAATGCATCTACATATCAGTCAAAAAGAGATGCTAGCTGTTCAGAATGCCCTGACAGCCTTCAAGGATCTACTTCATCCAGGACAACTACTGAAAGATGGACAATACTACAGTCGTGTGGTACATAAACAAGCAGGGAGGCACACATTCCTACCCCCTCTGCAGACAAGCCATGAACTTGTGGGACACAGCATTGGCTTACCAAGTAATTCTGCAAGCACAATTCTTGCTAGGAAGGACAAATACTCTGGCAGACGAGCTAAGCAGAAACCTAATGGACCCACGAGTGGAAATTGGATCCACAAGTCTTCAGTATGATAAGGAACTGGGGATGCCCCCGGACATAGACCTATTTGCCTCCCCTCACAACTGCCAACTACAGAGATTCTGCACAAGGACTTATCACAAGCAAGCATGGAAAGTGGATGCTCTCTTTCAGCTGGAAAAACCTAACCGTATATGCCTTTCCTCCTCTACCTCTCCTTCCCAAGGTACTCCTCATGGTCAGGCAAGAGAAGTCAAAAATGATACTGATTGCCCCAGACTGGCCCCGCCAGCACTGGTACCCAATCCTAAAGAGCTTGTCTCAATGCCCAACTTGGACATTACCTCAGATTCCTCACTTATTGACCCAACAAGACCGATACTGCACAGCCAATTCAGGACCTTAAACCTGGCAGCATGGCGGATAATGTAGCCATTCGACACACCTCTCTCTAAAGCAGTGATGGATGTTATTTTGGAGGCCAGGAGGCCTAGCACCAGAAAATCTTATGCTTGGAACCAGGCACAAGGTATTGACACAATTGTTCCAAATATTCCTCAGATTTTGCAATACTTAACTGAGATGCTGGATAAAGGCCTTTCCTTTTCATCAATTAAAAATTCATGATTCTGCCATTTCAGCTCATTACAATACAGAACCACCTATTTTTTTCTCATCCATTACTAAAGCAGTACCTCAGAGGGGCCAAAAACATAAAACCTCCAAGGAGAGCATTATTACCTGCATGGGACCTCAACTATGTCTTGGAAAAACTCACACTGCCTCCATTTGAGCCAGCCTCTGCAGAAGATATAAAATTCTAATCCTGGAAAACAGCTCTGCTCCTAGCAATAACCTCCGCTAGACAAGTCTGAGTTACAGGTACTCATGGCTGTGGAACCCTGTATCATTTTCTATCCTGACAGGGTTTCTCTGAGGACAAACCATACATTCATGCTAAGGTAGTGTCCAGTGTGGCCCTTAACCAAAATAATTCATTTGCCTACCTTTTATCCAAACCCACAGAATAAGGGTGAGAGACTTCTGCATTCTTTGGACATTCACAGGCAGCTACGCTTCTACTTGGAAAGAACCAAAGCTTTCAGAAAGACTGAACAACTTCTAGTGGCATGTGCTGCAGGATCACAAGGAAAGCCCATCTCAAAGCAGACCATTTCAAAGTGGATAGGCCACTGCATTCGTTTCTGCTATTTACAGCTTGGCAAATCAGTGCCTAAGGGCATTAGGCCACATTCAACCAGAGCAGCAGCCACTTCAGCAGCCTTCCTCAGAGGAGTACCAACCAAAGACATCTTTGGAGTTCAGTGCATACTTTTACAAAGCACCATCACTTATCTCTCTACTCCAAATCCAGGGCAGGCTTCGCCACTGCAGTTCTGCAGGGCCTGATGGCCTCTCCTAATCCTATTTAGCACCAGCCTCCAAACCTTAGCTTTGGGATTCAACCCACTTGTAATGACTGCAACAGTGAAACACGAACATAGTACAGTTGTGTACCTACCATAAATGTAGATGTTCGAGTGTATTCACTATTGCAGTCCAGGTTACCCTCCCACCATCCCACTTTTCCTTTGCTGGGACTTATCTGTACTTCTCTATTCTATACAACCTATGTGGTCTACTTGCTTGTAGATGAAGGAAGAGTTTTTTGTGCATACATGCTTATTGGCATAATTTAGCCTACCATTTTAGGGGCACCTGACATCTGGGGCAAGAAAAACTGAAGAAAATGGCGTCTGCTGCATCTTTTATACATCTGGCGCACTGTCTGGGAGGAGGCGACAGCAACCGTCGCCGGACTTAGACTTTGGAACTCGGGCCAACCGACTGCGGGTAGCCTGCCAGCCGGATAACCCAATTGTAATAACTGCAACAGTGAATACACTCTAACATGATAGGTACACAACTATACTGTTCTTTACCTGCTCTCTCAGGGCAATAGAGCACGTTCCTGCAGAACAGGCCAAGGATGTTCTTCATGTTTGACTGTTGCAGTCATTACATTTAGATTCTAGGGTGCTGGATAGATGGGGTAAAAAGGCTTATACTTCTGCGACCTTGGCAATTGGAGCATTAAGCTGCCAATTTTATATGTAAAATAACAGCATATTATTGGACTGCTTAAACAGAAAATGATGATTCCTGACTGTGTGGAAAATAGATTTACAGGATTTAATACATTCTGCTGAGCAAGTTGGAAAGCATACTTTGCAATGTGGTTTTGATTCTTTAGCAGCCTCCTGCAGGGCTGCTGTTATTGGGTCTGTGCTTAGATGGCATGCTTGGCTTAAGAAGCAATCTTTAGCTGATCATGTTAACGCTAAATTGTTTGGCAATAAGGCTGAAAAAGTTCTAAAGATGGAAGATGAAGCTAAATCTATGAAACTGTTAGATTTCTTACAAGTGCAACCTCCAAGATTTAGTAGGCATTGGCCTACTAAGAATTGGTCCTTTCCAGCCCTTTCCAGTTCTTCTTAAGCCAAACTCAGACGGCATAAAACCCAGGTTGCAGTCCCAGGGTACTCAGGGCTAGGCAGGGGGGTCCTCCACTTCCAAATCTGGAAGTAAGACACCACCCTATAGTAAACAAGTCTCCATGACTTCCTGTTAAAATTACCAAGCACCTACCTTTTAGCCACCCTTTTGGGGGGAAAGATTGCTCTTCATGCAAAAAACTGGGAACTCGTATCCCAGGACAAATGGGTTTTAAATGGTGTCCCAGGGATAAAGATTCCATTTCCACATGTTGCCAACACCAAACTGGTGGCCAGACCTTCCCCCAAATCAGTGGGCAGAGGCTCAGAAACAAGTACTTTCCCTCTTAAACATGGGGGCTATTCAACCGGTACCAGAAGAGGAAAAGGGACAAGGTTTCTATTCCAGGCTTTTCCTGGTACCCAGAAAAGACAAATCGCGGCGTCCAGTTTTGGACCTGTCTACTCTAAACACCTTTCTGGACATTCCAAAATTCAAGATGCTGACTCTTCACCAGTTACTTCCCATGCTAGGCAAAGATGCCTGGTTGGCAACTCTAGATTTAAAAGAAGCTTACCTGCATGTCCCAATCAGAGAATCTTGCAGAAGATACCTACGCTTCAAAGCAGGCTACTTGCATTATCAGTTCTCTGCACTGCCCTTTGGCTTGTCTACTGCACCCAGGGTATTCACAAAGTGCCTGGCTCCAGTTATTGCATTTTGCAAGCATGGAAATATGTGAATATATCCATACCTGGATGATTGTCCCAATTCAGGCAGAAAGCCAGGCCATACTTATAAATCATCTGGTGTTTGTAAAAAAAGGGTTCTAACTTGTGTAGGATACGCCATAAATGAAAAGAAATAACATCTGGTACCCTCTCAACAGATTACATTCCTGGGTACAAGCTTGAATACAACTGCCTAGATGGCTTTCCTCACGCCAGAAAAGCTAACTCATTTGGTAACTTCAGACAAGTGGCCACAAAAACCCTGCTATCTGCAAGACAAATACTCCAGCCTTGGGATTCATGGCCTCCTGCATTCTTCTAATTCCATATGCAAGACTGCATATGAAGAAACTTCAGTGGTACTTAAAAAGTCTATGGAGTCAACATTGTCACAGCCTGGAAACAAGGATTCCTATCATACCTTGCCTACGCCTGGAGTTCCTATGGTGGGCAGAGGCCTGCCACCAAAACAAGGGACTGCCATTCACACTACCCCCTGCTGCCCAAACCATAACTACAGATGCATCAGACTATGCATGGGGGGCTCACCTGGCAAGGAAGTGCATTCAGGGCAAATGGAACCCAAATCAAATGCACCTACATATCAATCAAAAAGAAATGTTGGCTGTACAGAATGCTCTGACAGTCATCAAGGACTACATTCTTCCAGGACAACTAATGGTAAAGACTGGCAACACCACGGTTATATGGTACATAAGCAGGGGGGTACACATTCCTACCCTCTCTGCAGACTAGCCATGGCATTGTGGAACATGGTCTTGAGCTACCAAGTGCAACTACAAGCTCAATTCCTGCCAGGAAAACTGAATACACTGGCAGATGGACTAAGCAGAAATTGGAAACTGGAACCATGGATTTTCAACATGTTGACAAGCAAATGGGGGAGCCCAGGCATAGATCTTTTTGCCTCCCCCCAGAACTACCAGCTGGACAAATTTTGCACAAGGACTCCTCACAAAAAAGCCTGGAAAGTGGATGCTCTGTCCTTTTACGCCTTTCCCCCTCTGCTCTCCAAAGTTTTGCTAAAAGTCTAACCAGGCAAACCAAAAATGATTTTGATTGCTCCAGACTGGCCACGCCAACACTGGAACCCACTCCTGCGCAGTGTCACAAATATCTCCATGGCACCTGCCTCGGACACCTTTCTTACTGTCTCAGCAGGAGGACCAAATTCTGCACCCTCAGCTCCCAACATTGAATCTTGCAGCTTGGCTAATTACTTAAATTCACCCTTAGCATCCCTCAGCAAACCTGTGATGGATGTCCTCTTGGAGGCAAGAAGACCTAGTACTAGAAAATCTTATGCTGACAAATGGAAAAGATTCTGTGCCTGGAACCAATCTTTAGGGATGAGCACAGCAGCGCCCAATTTACCTCAGATTTTACAGTACTTAACTGAGATGCTTCCCAAGGGCCTGTCTTTTTCCTCGATTAAAATCCATGCTTCAGCTATTTCAGTTCACCATAACACAGAACCACCCCCTCTTTTCTCATCCCCTGCTCAAACAGTATCTCAGAGGGGCAAAGAACTTGAGACCACCCAGGAGAGCTCCTACCCCTGCCTGGGACCTTAACTTTGTTTTGGAAAAGCTCACTTTACCTCCTTTCGAGCCAGCTGCTACTGCAGTCTTAAAATTTCTTTCTTGGAAAACAGCCTTCCTCTTGGCAATCATTTCAACTAGAAGGATATCTGAATTACAGGCTAATGGCAGTGCAGCCTTTCGTCATCTTTCATGTGGACAGGGTATCTCTGAGGACCAAATCCATCCTTCATGCCCAATGTGGTTTACAGTATGGCTCTTAACCAGTCCATTAATTTGCCAACCTTCTATCCTAATCCACAGAACAAAGGGGAACGGATTCTGCATTCCTTGGACGTGCACAGACAACTTTAGATTCTACTTGGACAGATAGATTCAACTTGGACAGAACCTTTCGAAAAAAATCTGAACAGTTGCTAGTGGCATTTGCTGCTGGTGCAGAGGGGAAGGCTATTTCAAAACCAACCATTTCTAAATGGATAAGCCATTGCATTCATTTCTGCTATAAGCACCGTGGGAAAACCTATCCCCCAGGGAATCAGATCTCATTCCACCAGGGCTGCATCTACTTCTGCAGCCTTTCTCAGAGGTGTCCCTACCAGGGATATCCTAGAAGCTGCTACCTGGAGTTCTGTGCATACTTTCACCAAGCATTATCATTTACCAATTTTCTCTAAATCCGGAGATGGCTTTGCCACTGCTGTCTTGCAGGGCCTTATAGCTGGCCCTAATGCTGTGTAAATCCATCCTCCCAACCATAGCTTTGGGAATCCACCCATATGTAATGACTGCAACAGTGAAAAACTAAGAACATAGTACAGTTGTGTACACTTGCCATAAATGTAGATGTTAGTGTATTCACTGTTGCAGTCCTGGTTACCCTCCCTCCAACCCTGTTTTTCTCTTACTATACCTCTACTTTTTTTACTATGCTTAAAATACTTTTTGGTGTATTTGCTTTTGGTTGGAGGTATATTTTTGTGTTTTTTAATTTTATTTGCTTCCCATTTGGGGGGCACCTGACATCTGGGGCAAGAAAAACTGATATAATGGTGTTGGCTGCATGTTTTATACCCCTGACTTCATGGAAGAAGGGACTGCAACCGATGCAAGACCCAAGACTTTGTTAATCAGGCCAACTGAGGGCAACCTGCCAGCAGATTACCCAAATGTAATGACTGCAACAGTGAGTACACTGGAACATCTACATTTATGGTAGGTGTACACAACTGTACTTTTCTACTCCAGGCTCTTCCTGGTACCCAGAAAAGAGGGCACCTGATGCCCCCATCCTCTATTTATCCATTCTAAACACCTTCCGGGTGATACCAAAATTCAAAATGCTCGCCCTCCAGCAACTACTACCTATGCTATCCAAGAATGCTTGGCTACCCACCCTAGACCTAAGAGGCCTACCTCCACATCCCAATCAGGGAATCCTGCAGGAAATATCTACGTTTCAGGGCAGGATCTGTGCACTTTCAGTTCTCTGCACTTCCCTTTGGCTAATCTACTGCTCCCAGAGTTTTCAAAAAATGTCTGGCTCCTGCTATTGCTTTTTGCAGACAAACATTCAAATTTACCCATACTTAAATGACTGCCTAATTCAGGCAGACAGTTGGGAAAAGCTGCTAAAGCAACTGATCTTTGCAAAGTCAATACTGACCTCCCTAGGATACACCATCAATGAAAAGAATCCAAACTAGTACCCACCCAAAGGATTATATTCCTGGGAGCAAGCCTGGACACACAGCATCCCAGATGGCATTCCTTACTCCAGAAAAGCAAACTTACCTGACAACCTATTTCTCTCCGCTAGCCATCCAAACCCCAGTTATCTGCAAGGAAAGTCCTGCAAGCTCTGAGGTTCATGGCATCTTGCATTCTACTCATTCCATATGCCAGACTGCATATGAGGAAACTTCAGTGGTATCTAAAAAGCCTTTGGTGTCAACACTGTC
The DNA here is from genome assembly GCF_019279795.1 of Protopterus annectens. NCBI lineage: Eukaryota > Metazoa > Chordata > Ceratodontiformes > Protopteridae > Protopterus > Protopterus annectens. Next base: position 424,185,965 of record NC_056746.1, read on the forward strand.
AAGACTTGGAAACTCTTATACCAATAGTACCTTGCTTAAGGAAAGATCTTCTTTGGTGGGCAGCAGCATGCTACCACAACAGGGGACTACCCTTATCACCACCCCATGCCGCCCAGACCCTTACCACAGACGCATCAGACCATGCCTGGGGTGCACACCTGGATGGCAGCTGCATACAGGGCCAGTGGAGCCCACAGCAAATGCACCTGCACATCAACCAAAATGATAGCTGTCCAGCACGCACTGGCAGCTTTCAGGCCCCTTCTCTCCCCAGGGGCTCTACTGATCAAAACAGACACCACTGTGATGTGGTACATCAACAAGCAGAGAGGGATTCACTCTTACTCTCTATGCAGGCTCGCCATGACCTTTTGGCGCACAGCCTCTGCCTTGCAACTGCACCTGTTAGCACAATTCCTGCCAGGCTCTCAAAACTCTCTGGCAGACAACTTGAGCAGAAATTTTCTGGACACCCACGAGTGGCAGCTAGACCAAAGAGCCTTCACCCTAATAACTCAGAAATGGGGCTTCCCGAAGGTCGACCTCTTTGCTTCCCACTCCAACCATCAGCTCAGCAAGTTCTGCGCCAGGGAGCCTCACTGCAGGGCCTGGAAAGTAGATGCCCCCTCCTTCCCCTGGGTCAACCTCTCTGTCTCTGCATTTCCCCCACTAGGTCTCATTACCAGGGTACTGCTCAAAATAAGGGAGGAAAAACCAGAGTACAGTTCTGATTGCTCCAGACTGGCCTCGCCAGCACTGGTACCCACTGCTGCGCAGCCTGTCCCCACTGCCACCTTGGCATCTCCTTCTGACCCCAAACCTCCTGGGAGAATTCATGCATCCCCAATTGCAAACTATCATTTTGGCAGCCTGGCTTATTCCCTAACCACTGACCAAGCTGCCAATCTCTGTAAACAGGTTCTAGATGTTATACGTGAGGCTAGATGCCCTAGCACTAGAAAGTCTTATGCTGAAAAATGGAAAAGGTTCTGCAACTGGATTCAAGCTAAGGGAGCCAGTATGGCACAGCCCTCCATACTTATGTTGAATTTACCTAGCTGACCTTCACAGTGGTCTCTCCTTTTCCTCTATCAAAATTGATGCCTCTTATCTCGGCTCATTTCAACACTTGGCACCCACTTTTCTCACACCCTCTCATTAAACAGTTCCTGAGAGTGGCTAGCAACTGGAGGCCACCCAGAAGAGCACCTACCCCAGCTTGGGACCTAAACTTTGTGTTGGAAAAGCTCACCCTGCCCCCTTTTGAACCAGCATCTTCAGAGTTAATGCATCTCTCCTGGAAGCCTTGCTTCTGGCCATCACTTCGGCCAGAAGAGTATCTGAGCTGCAAGCACTCATGGTTGTAGAGACCTTCATCTTCCATGTTGACAGGGTGTCCCTCAGGACTAACCCATCCTTCGTGCCCAAAGTGGTGTCCAGCGTGGCTCTCAACTAATCCATTCATTTGCCCACCTTTTTCCCCTAACCCACAAAACAAGGGGGAAAGAATCCTGCACACTCTGGATGTGGAGAGACAGCTCAGATTCTACCTAGACAGGACTAAATCTTTCAGAAAGGCCGATCAGTTGCTAGTCAGCTTTGCTGCAGGGGCAGATGGCAAAGCCATATCCAAACAAACCATTTCCAAATGTATAGCACACTGCATCCATTTCTGTTACAAGCACCACGGGAAACCTCCACCTAAGGGGGTCAGAACTCACTCTACCAGAGTAGCCTCCACCTCTGCAGCTTTACTCAGAGGAGTCCCCACCAAGGGACATCCTGGAGGCTGCCACATGGGCATCTGTTCACACCTTCACCAAGCATTACCACCTGCCTATCTTCTCCAAATCCAGGGCAGGCTTTGCCACTGCAGTCTTGCAGGGCATCCTAGCCAGCTCCTAGTCTTCTTGACTGCTTCCACCCTTTTCCTCAGCTTTGGGAATCGACCCAAATGTGATGACCAACAGTGAAATACGAAGAACATAGTACAGATGTTCTTCGTGTTTCACTGTTGCAGTTATTACATTTGGGTTATCTGCTTGCAGTAGCCCTCAGCCTGATTAACAAAGACTTGGGTCCTGCTTTGGATGCTGTTCCTTCTTCCATTACGTCAGGTAGTCAGGGGTATAAAAAAATGCAGCTGATGCCATTACATCAGTCTTTCTTGCCGTGCGGTGCCCGAAGCAGAAGCAGTTCGCAACTGCCAGTCGGCAGACTCCTGAAATTTTTGTTTTTTGAGCTTCAGAACCGAAGTCTTCAACTAAAGGCAAGTACCCTGTTGGGGAAACTTTTTCTTGCTCGTTACCGATGTCAGTAAAAGTTAACAATTGCATTACTTGTGGAAAGCAAATACCTCACACGAATTTTAATTCGTACTGTATTCCTTGCCTGGGCACTGACCACGACATATCTTGCTGTCGGTTTTGTGCTTTATTTAATCAGTGCGCCATCTGTCAGTATATTTTTGGCTCTAAATATTTCGGTTCTCTGTTTAATTATCCAGAAATGTCGGTTAGCCATCCGACTACCAGGATTTTGAAAAAACGTAGAGATAGGCTGCCTAGGTCCAAAGCTGCCGACGACTCTTCTAAGCCAGTCGCCAGTTCGCTGGTACTCAGTGAGGTGCTTTCGCAGCCCCTGATACTGCTATGTCAGATTCGCAGGCCTCTACTGAGACCCATTCGGAGTCCGGTATGCAGTGAGATGCTTCAACTGTGGAACCTGCAGATGTGTCCACCTTGGATGGGTCTGGAGCTGCTGGTGCAGGCACCAGCTTCTGAGGGTGTATTCAGGCCTACGGACTTGCATATTAAAAAGACGCCTCCTTCATTTAGGCCTAAATCTCGAACTATGCCTAAGAAACAGATGCCCAGGCCGCATTCTCAGGCCTCTATGCCTAAAAAAGCAAATAAAGAAGGGCTGAAGATCTAACTTTAATTAGGGGAAGCCAACCTCCCCCTTCTAAGAGACCTAGGAATGAAGTTTATGAATCTTCTGACCAGGATTCTGATTTTTCTGAGTCTTCTGGTCTGGATTTGCCCTCATCTACTTATGAAGATTCTGATGCAGAGGACTCCATTCCCTCTGCTTCCACTCCTGAGGATTTTTCTTTTGGGGAAAACTTGCATACTCTAAGGGAGCATTTCCACTGGGAAAGCCAGGATTTTTCCTGATTCAAAAAAGAGGCTTAGGAATTTCTTTCTCCTACCTCAGCACAGGCCTTTAGCTATTCTGCCTGTACTAGACGTTGTTGATGCTTTTTCTGAATCGGCCCCTGGTTCCCTGTCTCCTGCTCCCAGAAAACCTGACTGATACTACAGGGTCCCTTAGTCCCACAAGTTCCTTTTTAAAAATCCTATTGCAGATCCAGAGACTATTTCACAGGGGCCCAAGGGCATTAAGGCGCTTCTACTGCTAAAAATCCTACCCCTTCTGATAGACTGCAGGGCGCTGGATAGATGGGGTAAGAAGGTTTACACTTGTGCAACCTTGACCATTACGGCTTTAAACTGTCAGTGTCGTATGTTAAAGTATCAGCAACATGTTATTGGACTGCTTAAACAGAAAATTATGTTGATTCCTGACTCTGGAAAATAAAGAATTACAGGATTTAATGCATTCTGCTGAACAAGTTGGAAAACATACTTTGCAATGTGTTTTTTATTAATTAGAGGCCTCTTGCAGGGCTGCTGTTACTGGGTTTGTGCTCAGAAGGCATGCTTGGCTTAAGGAGCAATCTTTGCCTGATCATGTTAAAGCTAAATTGTTGGATGCTCTTTTAAATCAGGACCGCCTGTTTGGCAACAAGGCTGAGTAAGTTCTTAAAAAGATGGAAAATAAAACTAAATCTATGCAAACTGATTTTTTACAAGTTCAGCCTCCTAGATATAGTAGGCACTGGCCCTCTATGAATTGGTCCTTTCCAGCCCCTTCCAAGTCTTCACAAACCAAACCCAGAAACAGCAAACACCCCAGGTTTCACTCTCAGGGGGCACACAGAGGTAAGCAGTGGGGGGGGGGGCTCCACTTCCAAATCTGGGAAATAGGACTCCCCCATATGGTAAACTGTCTCAGTGACTTCCTTTTAAAATTTCCAAGCACTTATCAACTGACTGCCCCTTTGGTGGGAAAGATTGCTCTTCATGCAAAGAATTGGGAACTTGTTACCAAGGACAAATGTGTTTTATATATAGTATCCCAGGGATACAGATTTCACTTCCACATGTTGCCACCACCAATTGGGTGGCCGGACCTACCCCCAAATCAGTGGGCAGAGGCCCAAAAGCAAGTACTTTCTCTCTTAAGCATGGGGTCTATTCAACTGGTACCAGAAGAGGAAAAGGGACAAGGTTTCTACTCGAGACTTTTCCTGGTACCCAGAAAAGACAATTCATGGCGTCCTATCCTGGACCTGTCTACTCTAAACACCTTTTTGGAGATTCCAAAATTCAAGATGCTGAGACTTCAATTACTTCTTATGCTAGGCAAAGATGCCTGGTTGGCAACACTAGATTTAAAAGAAGCATACCTGCACATCCCAATCAGGGAGTCTTGCAGAAGATACCTACGCTTCAAAGCAGGCTATACGCGCTAGAAGTTCTCTGCACTGCCCTTTGGCTTATCTACTGCGCCCAGGGTATTCACAAAGTGCCTAGCTCCAGTTATTGCATTTTGCAGGCAAAGAAATATTCAAATATACTCCTACCTGGACGATTGTCTAATTCAGGCAGAAAGCCAGGACATGCTTTTAAATCTGGCCTTTGTACAAAGGGTTCTAACTTGTCTGGGGTACACCATAAATGAAAAGTCACACCTGGTACCCTGTCAAATTATATTCCTGGGAGCAAGCTTGAATACAACTTCCCAGATGGCTTACCTCACGCCAGAGAAACAAATTCCATTTGACAACCTACTTCAAACAAGTGGCCTCAAAAACCCTATCTGCAAGACAAATACTGCAAGCCTTTGGGTTCATGGCCTCCTGCATTCTTCTAATTCCATATGCAAGACTGCATATGAGGAAACTACAGTGGTATCTAAAAAGCCTATGGTGTCAACATTTTCAAGACCTAAAAACAATGATTCCTATCATTCCTTGCCTACGCCTAGAGTTCCTTTGGGCAGAGGCCTGCCACCAAAACCAAGGGACTACCTTTCACACCACCCCCTGCTGCCCAAACCCTAACAGACGCATCAGACTATGCATAGGGGGCTCACCTGGCACGTAAGTGCATTCAGGGCAAATTGAACTCAAGTGCACCTGTATATCAATCAATCAAGAAATGTTAGATGTACAGAATGCTCTGACAGCCTTCAAGGACCACAACCTTCCAGGACAACTAATGGTAAAGACGGACAACAACACCACTGTTATGTGGTACATAAACAAGCATGGGGGTACACATTCTTACCACCTCTGCAGACTAGCCATGGCATTGTGGAACACAGCCTTGAGCTACCAAGTGCACCTACAAGCTCAATTCCTGCCAGGAAAATTAAATACACTGGCAGACTGACTAAGCAGAAACTTCATGGACCCACATGAGTGGAAACTGGAACCAAGGATTTTCAACATGTTGACAAGCAAATGAAGAGCCCATATATAAACCTATTTGCTTCTCCCCAGAACTATCAATTGGACAAATTTTGCACAAGGATTCCCCACAAACAAGCCTGGAAAGTGGATGCTCAGTCTTTCAGCTGGAAAAACCCATCAGTCTATGCCTCCTCCCCACCCCGCCTCTGCTCTCCAAAGTACTACTAAAAATCAAATGGGACAAACCAAGGATGATTTTGATTGCTCCAGACTGGTCGCGCCAACACTGGTACCCCCTCCTGTGTAGTGTCATGGTTATCTCCATTGCACCTCCCTCAGACTCCTTCCCTGCTGTCTCCGCAGGAGAACCACATTATTCTGCACCCTCAGCTTCTAACACTGAACCTTGCAGCCTGGCTAATTACTTTCTCTCCTTTACCATCTCTCAGCAAACCTGAGATGGATATCATTTTAGAGGCAAGGAGGCCTAGTACTAGAAAATCTTATGCTGAAAAATGGAAAATATTCTGTACCTGGAACCAGTCTCAAGGGATGAGCTCAGCAGCGCCCAGTTTACCTCAGATTTTACAATACTTAACTGAGATGCTTCACAAGGGCCTGTCTTTTTCCTCCATTAAAATCCAGGCCTCAGCCATTTCCGCTCATAACACAGAACCTCCCCTCTTCTCTCATCCACTGCTCAAGCAGTTCCCCAGAGTGGCCAGTAATTTGAGACCACCCAGGAGAGCTCCAACCCCAGCCTGGGACCTTAACTTTGTCTTGGAGAAATTTGTTATACCTCCTTTCGAGCCAGCTGCTACTGCAAACTTAAAATTTCTTTCTTGGAAAACAGCTTTCCTTTAACAATCACTTCAGCTAGAAGGGTATCTGAATTACAGGCCCTAATGGCAGTGGAGCCTTTCATAATCTTTCATGCAGACAGGGTATCCCTCAGAAGCAATCCATCCTTCATGCCCAAGGTGGTATCCTGTGTGGCTCTTAATCAGTCCATTCATTTGCCAACCTTCTTTCCCAATCCACAGAATAAAGGGGAACGCGTACTGCATTCCTTAGATGTGCACAGACCGCTTAGATTCTACTTAGACAGGACTAAACCTCAAAGGAAATATGAATAACTGCTGGTGACATTTGCTGCAGGGACAGAGGCGAAGGCTATTTCAAAGCAAAACATTTCAAAGTGGATAGGCCACTGCATTCATTTCTGTTATAAGCACCATGGAAAAACCTATCCCACAGGGCATCAGACCCCATTCAACCAGGGCTGCATCTACCTCCACAACTTTTCTCAGGGTCATTCCTACCAGGGACATCCTAGAAGTTGCTACCTGGAGTTCTGTACATACTTTACTTTCACCAAGCATAATCATTTGCCAATTTTCTCTAAATCCAGAGCTGGCTTTGCCACTGCAGTTTTGCAGAGTCTTAATAGCTGGTCCTAATTCTATTTAAATTCCTCCTCCCAACCTTAGCTTTGGGAGTCTACCCAAATGTAATGACTGCAACAGTGAAAACACGAAGAACATACAGTTGTGTATACTTACCATAAATGTTGATAGTGTTTTCACTGTTGCAGTCCTGGTTACCCTCCCTCCAGCCCCCTTTCTTCTTTTGCCTATACCTCTGCTCTCCCTTACTATGCTCAAAAAGCTTTTTGGTGCATTTGCTTTTTTGTTGGAGGTATATCTTTGCAATTAGAGATTTAATTGCTTTCCATTAGGGGGCACCTGACATCTGAGGCAAGAAAAACTGATGTAATGGCATCTGCTGCATGTTTTATACCCCTGACGTCATGGAAGAAGGGACAGCATCCGAAGCAGGACTCAAGACTTTGTTAATCAGGCCGACTGAGGGTACTGCAAACATATAACCCAAATGTAATGACTGCAACAGTGAATACTCAACATCTACGTTTATGGTAAGTGTACACAACTGTACTTTGTGTCCGCTTAACATAAATGTAGATGGTTGAGTGTATTCACTGTTGCAGTCCTGGTTTCCCTCCTTCCATCCCCTTCTCTCTCTCTCTTTCTCTCTCCTTACAAGGAACCTTTGCTATTTACTTTCTACTGGTGGGGTTCTTCCACCATATCCTAGCTCCCACTTAGGGGCTCCTGACGGGTAGAAAAACTGATGTAATGGTGTCGGCTACCTTACTTTATACTACGGACAACCTGACGTCAGTCCTGAAATAACAGTAACCGACACAGAAATACTAAGCCTCTGGTATTCGGGCCAACTGAGGGCTACCTTCGCAGGGATAACTCAGATGTGATGACTACAACAGTGAAAACACTAACATCTACATTTATGGTAAGTGTGCACAACTGTACTTTGTGTGTGGCTGACTTCAGGGCTATAAAGGGAGATGGCCAACACCCTTACATCTGCGTTTCTTGCCGTGGAGCCAGAAGCAGAACCAGTTTTGTTAGTGCGTCGGTTGGCCTTTGCCATAGTGAAGACAACCGCCTAAAGCTAAGTACCCCGTTGGGGAATTTTTTCCTGCCTTAAACCAATGTCAGAGAAAGTTGTTAACTGTCTGTTGTGGAAAGTAGATTCCACACAGAGATTTCATTCTCTCTGCATCACCTGTTAAGGCCCAGACCACGTCGTTCCAGGGTGTTGGTTCTGTCCCCTCTTTAATGCTCGAACTGTCAACACAAAAGCTGATATTGTAACTAGGTATTTTAGTCTGTCTTTCCAGCAGCGCGAAATGGCGTCTCTCAGGCAGTTACTGATTTTCCTATAAAGAAAAAGGGCAAAGACGAGGATAGACCTCCAAAAGTTGGGCCCTCTGACCCCAGACTACAGTCCACCTTTACTCAAAGCAAGGTTACAGCTGAACTCGGTGAGGTGCTTTCGCAGCCCCTGACCACAGCAGACTATCCCACTGCAAGCTTCTACAGAGACCCATTCGGAGTCTGGTATGCTGCCGGATCAACCTCCTGCAGAGATGTTATTTGTTCCTCACGCGGTTTGGTCTGAAGCTGCTTTGCAGGCACCGGTTTCCGCAGAGACCCCACCGACATCCGAAGTTAGGATTAGACTGACAACACAAGACGGTCAAACTAACTCTGTATAAGGCTACTGATCCAGCTAGGCCCAAGCCGAAATCTACCCCCCCAAAAGATCCCTTTGCAGGGCCCCAGCCGCCAGCCAGCCCCTCAATCATGGCAAATGACCTGATGACTCTGATCAGGGGTAGTCAACCTCCCCCCTCCCACCTCAGCCAAAAGAAAGAGACTCCCATCCCCCCCCACCTCTACAGAGATCTCTGACCCAAAATCTGTGGATTCAGATCCAGAGGAGTCGGACATGGAAGCCCAGCCCTTGGCAGCATTTGAGGACTCTATGCTGATGATCCCATACTGACTGCCTCTCCCCATGAGGACCTTTCCTTTGGGGAAACTCTAAATACTCAGAGCATTTTCAGTGGGAGTCCTAGGACTACCCCCATTCTAAAGACTCGAGGAATTTCTAGATCTGCCTCAGCATAAGCCTCTGGCTGTCCCTCATACCCTGGATGTAGTAGAGGATGTTTTTCTGGAATCTCCCATCTCTACAGATTCTCTCCCACCAGCAACCAGAAAACCGGATAGATACTGCAGGGTGAAAGACAAATACCTATTTTAAAAACCCTACTGCAGACCCTGAAGTAATTACTCAAGGCCCCAAAGGAGCTAGAGCAAGTTCTTCAAAAAAACATCATCCCTACTGACAAAGCAGAGCTCTAGACAGGATGGGTAAACAGGTTTACACCTCAGCCACTTTGACTGTGAGGGCAGTAAACTGTCAGTCATATGATTAAATTCCAGCAGAATGTGTTAGAACTCATTAAACAGAAAATGTCTGCCTTGCCTGACTAGCAGACCTCATACAGTCAAGCTCTCTGGTAGCAAAACACTCCTTACATTGTGGATGTTCTTCGTGTTTCACTGTTGCAGTCATCACATTTGGGTTAGCTGCCTGCAGGTAGCCCTCAGCTGGCCTGAATACCAGATTCTTGGATTCCTGCGTCGGATGCTGGCTCTTCCATGACGTCAGGTCATCAGGGGGTACAAAACATGCAGCAGAGATGCCATTACATCAGTCTTTCTTGCCGTGTGGTGCCCGAAGCAGTTAGCGAGTGCTGGTCGGCAGACTCCTGAAATTTTAGTTTTCGAGTTCCAGAACCGAAGTCTTCAACTAAAGCGAAGTACCCCGTTGGGGATCTTTTCTCTTGCTCCAACCGATGTCAGTAAAAGTCAACAATTGTCTTACTTGTGGAAAGCAAATACCTCAAAGATTTTCATTCGTACTGCATTCCTTGCTTAGGCCCAGACCACGATGTCTCTCGTCGGTTTTGTGCCTTGTTCAACCCCTGAACTATTCGTCGTCAGGCTGTCTTCGCAGCAAATTTTTTGGTATTCGCTATCCGTACTCCGAAATGGCTTTAAGCCATCCAACTAATCTTCCAAAAAAATGTAAGGATAAAGACAGAGACCGCATAGGTCCAAAACTGCCGACGACGCTTCCGTTAAGCTAGTCGCCAGTCCGCCGGTACTCAGTGAGGCACTTACGCAGCCGCTGATACCCGCAACTTTAGATTCGCCAGCCTCTACAGAGACCCATTCGGAGTCCGGTATGCCACGAGATGCATCTTTGACTGAGACCTGCAGATGTGTGTACCTTGGATGGGTCCGGAGCTGCTGTGCAGGCACTGGCTTCTCAGGGTGTATTCAGGCCTACAGACTTGCATTTTAAACCAATGCCATCTTCTTCATCCAGGCCTAAAACTCCCACCATGCCTAGAAGACAGATGTCCAAACTGCATGCTCAGGCCCATATGCCTAAAAAATAAATGCTTAGAATGGCTGAAGACCTTATTACATTAATTAGGGGAAGTCAGCTTTCCCACTGAGAGACCTAGAACTGATTTTCCTTTTGATCAGGAATCTGATATTTCCTTCTGATTACCAGGATTTGCCTTTATCTGCCTGAGGATTCTGAGAGGATTCCATTCCCTCTGCTTCCCCTCCAGAAGATTTTTCTTTTGGTGAAAACCTTGCACACTCTTAGGGAGCATTTCTGCTGAGAAAGCCAGGATTACTCTAACTCTATAAAAGAGGCTTAGGTAATTCTTACGCCTTCCTCAACACAGGCCTTTAGCTATCTCTTCTGATGTTCTTCGTGTTTCACTGTTGCAGTCATTACATTTGGGTTGGTCCTACGTTGGTTGCAGTCTCTTCTGTGATGTCAGATCATCAGGGGTATAAAACATGTAGCTGACGTCATTACATCAATCTTTCTTGCCGTGCAGTGCCCGAAGCAGAACCGAAGTCTTCAACTAAAAGCTAAGTACCCCATTGGGGAAACTTTTTTCTTGCTCTAATCCGATGTCAGTAAAAGTAAATTGCATTTCTTGTGGAAAGCAAATACCTCAAAGATTTTCATTCGTACTGTATTCCTTGCCTAGGCCCTGACCACGCCATACCTCGCTGACTGTTTTTTGCCTTATTTGAACCACGAACTATCCGTAGTCTGTTTATTTGCACTTCTAAATTTTTTGGTGCTCTGTTCAATTATCCTGATATGTCTTCGGTAAGCCATCTGACTACCGACATTCCGAAAAAAAAGACAGGTCGCCCAGTTTGTTGGTACTCGGGTGCTTTCGCAGCCCTTGATACATGCTACTTCAGATTCGCAGACCTCTATTGAGACCCATTCGGAGTGCGGTATGCTGCGAGATGGTTCAACTGTGGAACCTGCAGATGTCTCTACCTTGGATGGATCCAGAGCCACTGTGCAGGCACCGGCTTCTGAGGGTGTATTCAGGCCCTACTGACTTGCATATTAAACAAGCGCCATCTTCTTCAAGGTCTAAAACTCGAACCATGCCTAGAATACTGACGCCCAGACCACATGGTCAGATTTCTGTGCCTAAAAAATAAAAATGACTGAAGACCTTATTACTTTTAATCAGGGGAAGCCAACCCTTCCCCCTCTGAGACCTAGGACTGAGTTTGATACTTCTGACCAGGATTCTGTTTCCTCTGACCAGGATTTACCCTTCTCTACCTATGAGGATTCTAATGCTGAGGACGCTATTCCCTCTGCTCCCCCCCCCCCCCCCAGGAGATTTCTCTCTTGGTGAAACCTTGCATACTCTCAGAGTGCTTTTTCATTTGGAAAGTCAGGATTTCTCCGATTCTAAAAAGAGGCTTGGGGATTTCTTACTCCTGCCCCCAGCACAGGCCTTTAGCTATACCTCCTGTACTGGACATTGTTGATGATGCCTTTTCGGAATCTAGCATGGCCCTTGACTCTCTACCTCCTGCTCCCAGAAAACCTGATAGATATTATAGGGTTCCTGACTCACAAGTTACTTTTCAAAAATCCTACTGCGGATCCTGAAACCATTTCACAGGGGCCAAAGGGCATTAAAGCTACTACTGCCAAAAATCCTACCCCCTCAGATAGGGACTCCAGGGCGCTTGATAGATGAGGTAAGAAGGGTATACACTTCTGCAACTTTGGCCATTAGGGCCTTGAATTGCCAGTTTCATATGTTAAAGTATCAGCTGCATATTATTGGATTGCTTAAACAGAAGATGATTCCTGATTGTGCTGAAAATAAGGATTTACAGGGTTTTATGCATTCTGATGGGCTGCGGTAACTGGGTCTGTACTTAGAATGCATGCTTGGCTTAACGAGCAATCCTTGCCAGATCATGTTAAAGTGAAATTACTGGATGCTCCTTTAAATCAGGATTGCCTGTTTGGCAACAAGGCAGAAGTTGTTCTTAAAAAGACGGAAGAAAAAGCTAAATCTATGCAAACTGTGTGACTTTTTACAAGTACAACCTCCAAGATTTAGTAGGCATTGGCCTAAGAATTGGTCCTTTCCTGCCTCTTCCAGACATTCAGTCCAAACCCAGATCCAGCAGAGCACCCAGGCTTCAGTCCCAGGGGACGCACAAGGCTAAGCAGTGGGGGGGCCTCCAATTCCAAATTTGGGAGTAATAAAACTCCCCCATATGGTGAACTGTCTCAATTACTTATTTTTAAAACTTCCAAGCACTTCTCAACTGACTGCCCCTTTGGGGGGAAGATTGCACTTCATGCAAAGAACTTGGGGACTCATTACCCAGGACAAATGGTTTTAAATAGTGTCCCAAGGATATAGATTTCACTTCCACACGTTACCAACTCCAAGCAGTTGGTTGGATCTACCTCCAAAGCAGTGGGCAGAGGCCCAAAAGAAAGTACTCATCTCTCAAGCACAGGGGTTATTCAGTTGGTACCAGAAAAGAAAAAGGGACAAGGTTTCTACTCAAGATTTTTCCTGGTACCCAGAAAAGACCATTTATGGCATCCTATCGTATCCTGGACCTGCCTACTCTAAACACCTTTTTGGTGATTCCAAAATTCAGGATGCTGACTGTTCAGTTGCTTCCTATGCTAAGCAAAGATGCCTGGTTGGCAACGTTAAATTTAAAGGAAGCATACCTGCACATCCCATTCAGGGAATCTTGCAGAAGATACCTATGCTTCAAAGCAGACTACACGCACTATCAGTTCTCTGCACTGCCCTTTGGCTTATCTATTGCGCCCAGGGTATTCACAAAGTGTCTAGCTCCAGTCATTGCATTTTGCAGGCAAAGAAATATTCAAATATACCAATACCTGGACGATTGTCTAATTCAGGCAGAAAACCAGGGCATACTTTTGAATCATCTGGCTTTTGTACAGTGGGTGCTAACTTGTCTAGGGTACACTATAAACAAAAAGAAGTCACACCTGGTACCCTGTCAACAAATTATATTCCTGGGAGCAAGCTTGAATACAACTTCCCAGATGGATTTTCTCACGCCAGAGAAACAAATTCACTTGACAACCTACTTCAAACAAGTGGCCACAAAACCCCTGCTATCTGCAAGTCAAATACAAGCTTTGGGGTTCATGGCCTCCTGCATTCTTCTAATTCCATATGCAAGACTGCATATGAGGAAACTACAATGGTATCTAAAAGGCCTGTGGTGTCAGGATTCTCAGGATCTAGAAGCAATGATTCCTATCATTCCTTATCTACACCTAGAATTCCTTTGGTGGGCAGAGGCCTGCCACCAAAACAAAGGACTACCATTCACACTACCCCCTGCCGCCCAAACCCTGACAACAGATGCATCAGACTATGCATGGGGGGGGGGGCACCTGGCAGGGAAGTGCATTCAGGGCAAATGGAACCCAATTCAAATGCACCTTCACATCAATCATAAAGAAATGCTAGCTGTACAGAATGCTCTGACAACCTTCAAGGACCACATTCTTCCAGGACAATTGATGGTAAAGACTGACCACACCATTGTTATGTGGTACATAATCAAGATGGGGGGTACACATTCTTACCCCCTCTGCAGACTAGCCATGGCATTGTGGAACACAGCCTTGAGCTACCAAGTACATCTACAAGCTCAGTTCCTGCCAGGAAAACTAAATACACTGGCAGACTGATTAAGCCGAAACCTCCTGGACCCACGAGTGGAATCTGGAACCAAGGATTTTCAACATGTTGACAAGCAAATGGGGGAGCCCAGATGACCCGTTTGCCTCCCCCCTGAACTATAAATTGGAAATATTTTGCACAAGAACTCCCCACAAACTAGCTTGGAAAGTAAATTAAATTATGCGCAAAGACTCCCCACAAACAAGCTTGGAAAGTGGGTGCTCTGTCCTTCAACTGGAAAAACCTATCAGTTTATGCCTTTCCTCCTCTGCTCTCCAAAGTACTACAAAGATCCAACAAGACAAACCAAGGATGCTTTTGATTGCACCAGCCTGGCCACGCCAACACTGGTACCCTTTCCTGCGTAGTGCGTCACAGTTGGACCCCATGGCACCTGCCCCAGACTCTCTACCCTGCTGTCTCAGCAGGAGAACCAGATTCTGCACCCTCAACTTTAAACACTGAACCTAGCAGCCTGGCTAATTTACCTAAGCTCTCCTTTACCATCCTTCAGTAAGCCAGTTTTGTATTTCGGCTTTTCCTGGTTAAGGGTCGCCACAGCGGAACTCCTGTCCGCTAATGATTGGCAGTAGATTTTTATGTGCTGGCTTGCCGGGCCTAACACACAACCTTCAATGAAGGAACGCCCATTCACACATGTTGCCACACAGAAGATGCTCTGAGAATCGGAACGAGCAACGTCTGTGAGGTGACAACGCTACCGCAGCACCACCACCGCAGTACATTCTTCAGTAAACCAGTGATGGATGTCATTTTAGAGGCAAGGAGGCCTAGTACTAGAAAATCTTATGCTGAAAAACGGAAAAGATTCTGTGCCTGGAACCAATTTACTTCAGGTTTTACAATACTTAACTGAGATGCTTCACAGCGGCCTGTCTTTTTCCTCAAAAAGTCATGCCTCAGACATTTTAGCTCATAACACAGAACCTCACCTCTTCTCTTCCACTGCTCAAGCAGTTCCTTCACCCTTCCTCCTTTCGAGCCAGCTGCTACTGCAGATTTAAAATTCCTTTCTTGGAAAACAGCTTCCCTTTTAGCCATCACTTCAGCAAGAAGGGTATCTGAATTGCAGGACCTTATGGCAGTGAAGCCTTTCATCATTTTTCATGCGGACAGGGTGTCCCTCACGACCAATCCCTCCATGCCAAAGGTGGTATCCAGTGTGGCTTTTAATCAGTCCATTCATTTGCCTACCTTCTTTCCTAATCCACAGAACAAAGGGGAACGGATACTGCTTTCCTTAGATGTGCGCAGGCAACTTAGATTCTACTTGGACAGGTCTAAACCTCAAAGGAAATCTGAACTGCTGGTGGCATTTGCTGCAGGGTCAGAGGGGAAGGCTATTTCAAAGTGAACCATCTCCAAATGCGTAGGCCATTGCATTCATTTCTGCTATAAGCACCATGGAAAACCTATCCCATAGGGGATCAGACCCCACTCAACCAGGGCTACATCTACTTCTACAGCCTTTCTCAGAGATGTACCTACCAGGGACATCCTAGAAGCTGCTACCTGGAGTTCTGTAAATATTTCACCAAGCATTGCCATTTGCTAGTTTTCTCTAAATCCAGAGCTGGCTTTGCCACTGCAGTTTTACAGGGCCTTATAGCTGGTCCTAATGCTATCTAAATTCCTCCTCCCATCCTTAGCTTTGGGAATCTACCCAAATGTAATCACTGCAACATTGAAGCACTAACTTAGTACAGTTCTGTACACTTACCATAAATATAGATGTTAAAGTGTGTTCACTGTTGCAGTCGTGGATGTTCGTGTTGCACTGCTGCAGTCATTACACTTGTGTTATCCTGCCGTCAGGCGGTCCCGCAGTCGGCCAGAGTTCCAAAGTCTTGGTCCGGCGTCTGTTGCTGTCTCCTTCCCTGACGTCACTGTCAGGGATGTACAAGATGCATCCAACGCCATTTTCTTCAGTCTTTCTTGCCGCGCAGTGCCCGAAGCAGTTCGCAAGTGCCGGTCAGCCGACTCCTGAGATTTTCGAAGTCGAATTTCAGATCCAAAGTCTTCAATAAAGCTAAGTACCCAGTTGGGGAAACTTTTTTCTCATCTCAGACCGATGTCAGAAAAAGTTAATTGTATTTCTTGTGGGAAGCAAATACCTCATAAGGACTTCCACTCTTACTGTATTCCATGCCTAGGCCCTGATCACGACGTCACTAGTTGTCGGTTTTGTGCTAGATTTAACAAACGCACTATAAAACGGCGTTTAGGTTTCGCTTTGCACTACTTTGGCCGAAGGTTCAATTATACTATGCCGTCGGATCAACAGACTACCGCAATACCGAAAAAACGGAAAGACGAGGATAGATGGGCATCCGAGGTCCAAAACAGACGAAACCTCTTCTAGGCCAGTCGCCGGTTCTCAGTGAGGTGCTTTCGCAGCCCTTGACAACCCGCTACCTCAGAGCCACAGGCCACCTCTGTCTCCCACGTGGAGACAACTAGGCCTCTGGAAACTCAAGGTATTGGGCCTACGGAAACTATTCCCTCAGATGGGTCCGGAGCCGCTGAGCAGGCATCGGCTTTTGAGGGTGTTTTCAGACCTTCACAACTTACCATTAAAGACAAAGACGCAAGTACAGCATTCTGCTGCTGGACAGTCCTCCATGCCTAAGAAACAGATGCTTAAAATGGCTGAAGACCTCATTACTCTAATCAGGGGTTCCCATCCCCCTCCTGAGAAAAGGCCTAGGCAGGATACAGACTATGATTCCTCTGATCAGGTTTCCATTTCCTCTGATTTCTCTTCAGACCATTGATACTCTCTACCCCCCTATGAGGACTCTGATGCTAAAGAATCTATCCCTTCAGCCTCTCCTCCTGAGGATTATTCTTTTGGGGAAACTTTACATACCATGAGGGAGCATTTCCATTGGGAAAGCCAGGATTACTCAGAATCCAAGAAAAGGCTCAGGTATTTCCTTTTATTGCTTCAGCACAGGCCCCTGGCTATTCTGCCTGTGCTAGATATTGTGGATGATTTGTTCTCTGAATCCAGCTTATTTCCTGATTCTTTGCACCCTGCACCAGCCAAGCCAGATGGGTATTATAGAGTCCCTGACTCAATTTTTTCTTTATAAAAACCCTTCTGCTGATCCAGAAACTATTTCCCAAGGTCCAAAAGGGGTTAAAGCTTCCATTGCAAAAAATCCATTACCCTCTGACAGAGATTCCAGAGCTTTGGATAGATGGGGGAAGAAAGTATACACTTCTGCAACTTTAGCAGTAAGGGCTTTAAATTGCCAGTTTCACATGCATAAGTACCAACAATATTTAATGGCTCAGTTAAAACAAAATGCTTGCAAGCTCAGAAGCTCCTGATTGCAAAGAAATGCAGGATTTATTGCATGCAGTTGAACAGGTAGGAAAACATACTCTGCAATGTGGTTTTGATTCTTTAAAGGCTTCTTGTAGAGCCGCAGTTACAGGTTCTGTGATTCGAAGACATGCTTGGCTAAAAGATCAGAGTTTACCTGATCATGTTAAGGTAAAATTATTGGATGCTCCTTTACAGCATAATACCTGGTTTGGTGTTAAGGCAGAAGAGGTGTTAAAGAAAATGGAGGATAAAGCTAAATCTATGCAAACAGTCAAGGATTTCTTACAGGCACAGCCACCTCAATTTAGTAGAAATTGGCCAACAAAGAATTGGTCCTTTCCAGTGTTAGACAGGCCACAGAGAGGCAGATACAGACGCCCAAGAGGCAGATCTCGACCCCAAGGCTCAGACAGACAACGACAGTGGGGCACCTCAACCCCAAAAGAAGGTGAGGACAAGTCTCAATCTTACAGGAAACAGTCACAATGACTGTCCCCTTCGTACGCCAAGCGCTTCCCTTTTGGAAGCCGCTTAGGGGGAAAACTAGCACTTTTTTCTCAAAACTGTCAAACAATCACCCGAGACAAATGGGTTCTGAATATTGTGTCTCAGGGTTACAGGTTCCACTTTCATACTTTACCAAGGTTAAAAGGAATGCCAGACCTACCACAAAATCAATGGGCAGAGGCACAAAAACAAATTTCAGCCCTCACGGACATGAGAGCTATTCAAAAAGTACCACAACAGGAACAAGGACAAGGATTTTACTCAAGACTCTTCCTGGTCCCCAGAAAGGACAAGGCCTGGAGGCCCATATACTAGACCTTTCAATTCTAAATACTTACCTGGATATTCCGAAATTCAAAATGTTGACATTACAACAGCTTCTACCCATGATGGGCAAGAAGGCTTGGCTTGTTACTCTGGACCTCAGAGGCATACCTGCATGTCCCTATCAGACAAAATTGCAGAAGATACCTCAGATTCAAAGCTGGTACACTGCACTACCAATTCTCTGCACTGCCCTTTGGCTTATCTACTGCGCCCAGGGTCATCACAAAGTGCCTGGCACCAGTAATTGCATTTTGCAGACAAAAAGGAATACAAATATACCCATACCTGGACGACTGCCTCATACAAGCAGAGACAAAGGACATTCTTCTACAGCATCTGGCGTTTGTAAAAAGGTTGCTAATTTCTCTAGGGTACACAGTAAACGAAAAGAAGTCAAACCTAGTGCCCTCAACAGATTATATTCCTGGGTGCCAGCTTAAATACAACGGCCCAGATGGCTTGCCTCACGCCAGACAAACAAGTTCAACTAACTCACTATTTTCAATTACTGGCAAAAAAGTCCCATCTCCCTGCAAGAAAAATTCTGCAGGCCCTGGGATTTATGGCATCCTGCATACTACTAATACCATATGCCAGACTGCATATGAGGAAATTACAATGGTACCTAAAAAGTGTTTGGACTCAACACTCTCACAGTTTAGAAGCAGTAATACCAATGATTCCCTGCCTACAACAGGAGTTTCGATGGTGGGCACAGGCATGTCACCTAAACAAGGGTCAGCCTTTTACCCTACCCACAGCCAGAAAGACTCTAACAGATGCTTCGGACTACGCCTGGGGAGCACTCATGGCAGGAAAATGCATTCAGGGCAAGTGGACCACAGACCAGATGCATCTTCACATCAATCAAAAAGAGATGATGGCTGTTCAAAATGCCCTAACAGCTTTCAAGGACCTTCTGCATCCAGGACAACAACTATTAAAGACAGACAACACCGTAATGTGGTACATAAACAAGCAAGGGGGAACTCATTCTGATCCCCAATGCAGGCAAGCCATGACGTTGTGGAACACAGCTCTAATGTATGAAGTTCACCTGCAAGCACAATTCCTACCGGGAAAGAAAAATACTCTGGCAGACGATCTAAGCAGAAATATGGACCCTCACATATGGAAATTGAATCCACAAATCTTCAACATGGTAATGCAAAAATGGGGATGCCCAGACATAGATCTTTTTGCCTTCCCACTGAATTGCCAACTACAAAAATTCTGCACAAGGACTTATCACAAACAAACATGGAAATTGGATGCTCTTTTGTTCAGCTGGAAAAACCTAGAAGTTTATGCCTTCCCGCCACTGCCTCTCCTTTCAAAGGTACTCCTAAAAGCCAGACAAGAAAAACCACAGATGATCCTGATTGCTCCAGACTGGCCATGTCAGCACTGGTACCCTATCTTAAGGAACTTAGTTCAAGGCCCACCTTGGATTTTGCCTCAAATTCCATACCTTCTGACTCAGCAAAACAATCTGATCCTGCACGGTCAACTCAAAACCCTAAACCTGGCTGCATGGCAGATTCATTAGTCAAACAGGCAACACCTCTCTCTAAAGCTGTTATGGATGTCATTTTGGAGGCCTAGCACCAGGAAAGCTTACTCAGAAAAATGGAAGAGATTCTGCGCCTGGAACCAGGCTCAAAGGCTTGACCCTCTTGTTCCAAACATTCCTCAGATTTTACAATACTTAACTGAGATGTTGGACAGAGGCCTATTCTTCTCATCGTTAAAGATCTACACCTCTGCCATTTCAGCACATTACAACACGGATCCTCCTTTATTCTCTCATCCCTTGCTAAAGCAGTACCTCAGAGGGGCTAAAAACATAAGACCGCCCGGGAGAGCACCAACACCAACTTGGGACCTCAATTTCGTTTTGGAAAAACTGACCTTGCCACCTTTTGAGCCAGCCAATACAGCCGATCTAAACTTTTTATCATGGAAAACAGCTCTGCTCCTGGCAGTAACTTCAGCACGAAGAGTCTCAGAGCTACAGGCATTAATGGCAGTGGAACAGTTTATAATTTTTCATCAGGACAGGGTTTCTTTAAGGACAAACCCTACCTTTATGCCAAAAGTGGTATCTAGTGTGGCTCTTAACCAAACCATCCATTTGCCAACTTTTTATCCAAACCCCCAGAATAAAGGGGAGAAACTTCTGCATTCTTTGGACATACACAGGCAGCTACGCTTCTACTTGGACAAAACAAAAGCTTTCAGGAAGACTGAGCAACTGTTTGTAGCATATGCTGTAGGATCACAGGGCAAGGCCATCTCAAAGCAGACTATATCCAAATGGATAGGACACTGTATTCGATACTGCTACACACAGCATGGAAAATCAGTCCCAAATAACATTAGGCCACATTCCACCAGGGCAATAGCCACTTCAACAGCCTTTCTCAGAGGAGTACCTACCAAGGAAACTTTGGAGGCTGCAACTTGGAGTTCAGTGCACACCTTTACCAAGCATTACCACCTGCTTCTTTACTCTAAATCCAGAGCAGGATTTGCCACTGCAGATGTTCATCGTGCATACAGCTGCAGTCATAACAGATGGGTTCTCCTGCCGTCAGGCGGGTCCTCGGTCGGCTGAATTCCAAAGTCTAGGTCCGGCGTCGGTTGTCGTCGCTTCTTCCCTGACGTCAATGCAACAGGGGTATAAAAGAACCAGCCAACGCCATTTTCTTCAGTCTTTCTTGCCGCGCGGTGCCCGAAGCAGAAGCAGTTCGCAAGTGCCGGTCGGCCAGCTCCTGAAATTACGAAAAATTTGCATCCGAAGTCTTCTTGAAAGCTAAGTACCCCGTTGGGGAAACTTTTCTTGCCTCAGACCGATGTCAGACAAAGTTAATAATTGTATTTCATGTGGGAAGCAAATACCGCATAAGGATTTTCATTCCCTCTGAATTCCTTGCTTAGGCCCAGACCACGACGTCTCTGTCGTTTTTGTGCTACTTTCAACAAACGCACCATTAAGCGACGGGCAGAGTTCGCCCAGCATTATTTTGGCAAAAAATTTAACTATGTTATGTCGTCGGATACTCAGACTCCAATTTTGTCTAAAAAACGCAAAGATAAGGGCCGACACACGAGGTCCGCGGCCTCTACAGACACCATGCCAAAGCAGACTACAGGTGGTCTGGTTCTCAGCGAGGCGCCTACGCAGCCCCTGACTACCAACGACACTTCATTGGCAGTCTTCTGTGCCCGAGGTCGCAGGCTCCTCGGCCCACACTCTGACTACAGATACCGAAGCCACTCTTGGTGGTGAATCACAAAATGTAGACAGGTCTGCCTCTCAAGGTGTCTTCAGACCTTCCTCTTCTTTTTCCATCAAGGCTTTCACTAAGTCTAAAGCAGCCATGCATTCTAAGAGACAAGCTACACAAGGCCCTTCTCCAGGCCCCATGCCTAAAAAACAGATGCTTAAAATGGCTGAGGATTTAATTACTCTTATCAGGGGCTCTCAACCCCCCCCCGGACAAAACTCCCAGAGTGGAGGAAGAATCCCCCTCCTCTGACCAGGCCTCCATTATATCAGAGCACTCTGATGAACAGGAACATTCTTATTCCCCTTTTGAAGATTCTGATGCAGAGGAGTCCATTCCCTCTGTCCCCCGCCCCCCCCCACCCCAGAGGATTACTCATTTGGGGAAACCTTGCATACCTTAAGGGAACACTTCCACTGGGAAGGCCAAGAGTACTCAGATTCCAAAAGGCTTGGGGATTTTCTCTTGCTACCTCAGCACAGGCCTCTGGCTATACCTCCTGTCTTAGACATACTAGATGATGTGTACTCGGAGGCCTGCCTCAACCCGGATTCTTTACCTCCAGCCCCAGTCAAGCCTGACAGGTACTACCGGGTTCCTGACTCACACCAATTTTTATACAAAAGCCATGCGGCTGACCCAGAAACTATCTCACAGGGCCCCAAGGGAATTAAGGCCTCCACTGCTAAAAATCCATTACCTTCCGAGAGAGATTCTAGATCCTTAGAAAGGTGGGGAAAAAAGGTATATACCTCTGCCACCTTAACCATGAGGGCATTAAACTGCCAGTTCCATATGCTTAAAGTACCATCAGTTTCTGTTATCACAATTGAGAAGTAAAATATCACAACCTGAACAACCAGACTTGAAGGAGTTGCAGGATTTGATGCATAGTGCAGAACAAGTGGGTAACATACCTTGCAATGTGGTTTTGATGCTCTAGAGGCCTCATGTAGAGCTGCTGTTACAGGATCAGTGATACGTAGACAGGCCTGGCTCAAGGAACAAACCTTACCAGACCATGTCAAAGCTAAATTACTAGATGCCCCTCTTCAAAAGGATGTATTTGGTGTTAAAGCTGAGGAGGTATTAAAGAAAATGGAGGAAAAGGCTAAATCAATGCAAACAGTGAAAGATTTTCTACAGGTACAACCTCCACGTTTCAGGAGAAATTGGCCTTCCAAAAATTGGTCCTTTCCAGCCACGGACAGACCCCAAAGAGGTAGATACAGGCACCCGAGGGGCAGAGGGCAATCTCAAGGATCGTTTAGAGGCAGACAATGGCAAGAGGTGGTGAGGATAGTTCGCAGCCATTCAGAAAGCAAGCCCAATGACTTTCCCCTTTGCATGCCAAGCAAGGCTCAAATGGCAGCACCCTTAGGTGGAAACCTGGCATTATTTTCGAAAAATTGGCATATTGTCACAAAAGAAAAATGGATCCTGGACATTATAAACAGAGGCTACAGATTCCATTTTCACACCCTTCCAAAAATGAGAGGCATGCCAAACCTGCCACACAATCAAAGGGCAGAGGCACAAAGACAAATTTCAGATCTCATGGACATGAAAGCTATTCAAGAGGTACCTACTCACGAACAAGGTCAAGGTTTTTATTCCAGACTATTCCTGGTACCAAGGAAGGGAAAAGATTGGAGACCTATTTTGGACCTATCCATCCTAAACACATTTTTACTCGTACCAAAATTCAAGATGCTCACTTTACAGCAGCTTCTTCCCATGCTGGGCAAGGAGTCTTGGCTGGTAACATTGGACCTCAAGGAGGCATACCTGCATGTCCCAATCAGACAAAATTGCAGAAGATACCTCAGATTTCTTGCAGGTTCAACCCATTATCAATTCTCTGCATTGCCCTTTGGCTTATCTACTACGCCCAGAGTATTCACGAAATGCCTGGCATCAGTAATTGCCTACTGCAGACTTCAAGGGATACAAGTATACCCATATTTGGACGACTGCCTGATCCAAGCGGACAGCAAGCACATACTTCTGAAACATCTGGCTTATGTAATGTTGAATTCTCTGGGATACACGGTCAACAAAAAGAAATCAAGGCTAATACACTCTCAGAAAATAATTTTCCTGGGTTCCAACTTGGACACAAACACCCAGATGGGCCTACCTCACGCCAGAGAAGCAGGGGCAACTAACTCAATACTTCAGAACACTAGCAAATTTCACCAGGCTGACCAAGGAAAATCCTGCAGGCTCTGGGATTCATGGCATCTTGCATCCTACTAATCCCATGTGCAAAGCTGCATATGAGGAAACTTCAATGGTACCTGAAAAACCTATGGTCTCAACACAGCCACAGTTTGGAAACAATAATACCACTAATTCCATGTCTTCAAAAGGAATTTCTGTGGTGGGCTCAAGCATGCCAAACACAGGTCTCCCATTCTGCAAGCCTCAAGCAAATCAAGTCATCACAACAGACGCCTCGGACTACGCCTGGGGGGGTGCACATGACAGATCGGTGCATTCAGGGCAAATGGTCCCAAAAAGAAAAGCACCTTCACATCAATCAAAAGGAAATGCTAGCAGTAATAAATGCTATTATAGCTTTCAAAGACCTTCTGCATCCAGGTCAACTATTGATAAGGACAGACAACACCACAGTAATGTGGTACATAAATAAACTGGGAGTAACCCATTCATACCCCCTATGCAGGCTGGCCATGTCACTTTGGAACATGGCTCTGGAATTACAAATCGAACTTCAAGCACAGTACTTGCCAGGCAAGGAAAACACGCTGGCAGACAACCTAAGCAGAAATATGACAGATCCACACGAATGGAAGTTGCATCCTCAAGTTTTTACAGAGATAATTCAAGCATGGGGAAGGCCAGACATAGATCTCTTTGCCTCCCACAAAAATCACCAATTGACAAAATTCTGCTAAAGGACTTTTCATCCAAAGGTCTGAAGAGTGGACGCTCTCTTTCAGTTGGACAACAATGACAGTTTATGCCTTCCCACCACTTCCTCTGCTGCCCAAAGTTCTATTAAAAACCAGAGCAGACAGACCAAAGATGATTCTCATTGCTCCAGACTGGCCAAGACAACACTGGTATCCACTCCTGAGGAGCCTGACGCATTCCCCACCATGGACCCTTCCTCTAATGCCTCTTCTTCTGACTCAGCACAGCTTCAAAACTCTTCACAGTCAGCTGAAAACACTCAATCTGGCCGCATGGAAGATTTGTTAACATCACAACAGACCCTACTCTCCAAGGAGGTGCAGGATGTCATTTTGGAGGCCAGAAGGCCATCTACTAGAAAAGCTTACTCCGCAAAATGGAAACGGTTTTGTGCCTGGAATGAGAAAAAGGGCCAGAATCCTGGAAAACTGAATTTACCTCAAATATTACAGTACCTAGCTGAGCTGCTAAGCAGTGGGCTTTCATTCTCTTCCTTCAAAATCCATGCCTCAGCCATTTTTGCAGAATACAACACTGATCCACCTTTATTCTCTCACCCCGTCTTAAGACAGTTCCTCAGAGGGGCTAAGAATATAAAACCCCCAAGGAAACAACAAATACCTCCTTGGGACCTCAATTTCATTCTAGAAAAGCTGACCTTGCCTCCTTTTGAGCCAGCTGCCTCAACAGATTTGCAATATTTGTCCTGGAAAACAGCTTTCCTTCTGGCTGTTACCTCAGCTCGTAGGGTATCGGAATTACAAGCCCCTCATGGCTGTGCAGCCTTTTATTATCTTCCATCAGCACAGAGTTTTCTTACGAACCAACCTGTCCTTTATGCCAAAAGTGGTATCCAGGGTAGCTTTGAATCAGGCTATGCACTTGCCTACCGTTTATCCTAATCCTCAAAACAAAGGGGAGAGATTACTACATTCCTTGGACATCCACAGACAACTGCGTTATTATTTGGACAGAACAAAGCCTTTCAGAAAATCAGAACAGCTCTTTGTGTCCTATGCTATAGGAGCTCAAGGGAAGCCAATTTCCAAACAGACAATCTCAAAATGGATAGCCCACTGCATACATTTTTGTTACTCTTTTCATGGCAAAACTGTACCTGCAGGCATCAGATCTCACTCCACAAGGGCCACAGCTACCTCTGCAGCTTTCCTCAGAGGAGTTCTACTAAAGATATTCTGGAAGCAGCCACTTGGAGTTCTGTGCATACCTTCTCCAAGCACTACCACCTACCATTATACTCCAAAACTAGAGCAGGCTTTGCCACTGCAGTCTTGCAGGGCATCCTGGCTCCTCCTAGTTCCACCTAGTGCCTACCACCCCTTTCTTAGCTTTGGGATTCTACCCATCTGTTATGACTGCAGCTGTATGCACGATGAACATAGTACAGTTTTGTACCTACCATAAATGTAGATGTTAGAGTGCTAATACAGCTGCAGTCCAGGTTTCCCTCCCTCCTTCCCCTCTTGGGACAGGCCTATTGGCTAACACCTCCTCATACAACCTGATTGGGGTATTCATTTATGGTGTATTTGCTTGCAACTACTGTATTTTGATTATATGGCTTGATTTATTACACAAATTTATGTATTGCCTTCCTTCTGGGGGCACCTGACATCTGGGGCAAGAAAAACTGAAGAAAATGGCGTCTGCTGGTTCTTTTATACCCCTGTCGCACTGACGTCAGGGAAGAAGCGATGACAACCGACGCCGGTCCTAGACTTTGGAATTCGGCCGACCGAGGATCCGCCTGACGGCAGGAGAACCCATCTGTTATGACTGCAGCTGTATTAGCACTCTAACATCTACATTTATGGTAGGTACAAAACTGTACTTTCTGCAGGGCCTCATAGCCAATCCTAACTCTTTATAGACCAGCCACCCAACCTTAGCTTTGGGATTCTACCCAAGTGTAATGACTGCAGCAGTGTAACACGATGAACATAGTACAGTTTTGTACCTACCATAAATGTGGATGTTCGAGTGTTCACACTGCTCAAGTCCACATTACCCTCCCTCCATCCCCTCTGAACTAACTGGACTTGTCTATACTGTTCCATCCTATACAACCTTTGTGGTGTATTTGCTTGTAACTGAATGTATTGTTCTTATTTTATATGTATATTTTTTATTAGTAATATGTATTGCCTACCTACTTGGGGGCACCTGACATCTGGGGCAAGAAAAACTGAAGAAAATGGCGTCTGATGCTTCTTGTATACCCCTGGCGCACTGACATCAGGGAAGAAGCGACAGCAACTGACATCAGACCAAGACTTTGGAACTCTGGCCGACTGCGGGGACCACCTGATGGCAGGATAACCCAAATGCAATCACTGCCGCAGTGTGAACAACTCTAACATCTACATTTATGGTAGGTACAAAACTGTACTTTACCCTCCCTCCAGTCCCCTGACTTTTTTTGCTGTACCTCTTCTCTCTTTTTCAGTGCTTAAAAGCTTTTTGGTGTATTTGCTTTTTTGTTTGAGGTATAACCTTGTATATTTATAGGTTTAATTGCTTCCCATTAGGGGGCCACCTGACATCTGGGGCAACAAAAACTAATGTAATGACGTCAGCTGCATATTTTATACCCCTGACTACCTGACGTCACGGAAGAAGAGACAGCAACAGACGTAGGACCCAAGACTTTAACCAGGCCGACTGAGGGCTACTGCAAGCAGATAACCCAAATGTAATGACTGCAACAGTGAATACACTCTAACATCTACATTTATGGTAAGTGTACACAAATGTACTTTCTGGACATTGTAGATAATGCTTTTTTGGAATCTTGCCTTTCCCCAGGCACTTTACCTCCAGCTCTCAGAAAACCTGACACGTATTAGAGTGAGTGAGTCACCGGTTCCTCTTCAAGAATCCTACTGTGGATCCAGAGACCATTTCCCAAGGACCAAAAGGCATTAAGGCTACTGCTGCCAAAAATTCTATCCCTTCTGATGGAGATTCTAGAGCCTTGGACAGATGTAAGAATGTATGCACTTCTGCTACTTTTGGCCATTAGGGCTTTAAATTGCCAGTTTCATATATTAAAGTACAACCAGCATATTATGGGACTGCTTAAACAGAAAATGATGATTCCTGACGCTGCTGAACACACAGAATTACAGGATTTAATGCATTCTGCAAAAAAAGTTGGTAAACTTACTTTGCAATGTGGTTTTGACACTCTTGAAGCATCTTCCAGGGCTGCTGTCACTGGGTCTGTACTTAGAAGGCATGCTTGGCTTGAGGAGCAAAACTTGCCAGATCATTTTAAAGCAAAATTACTGGATGCTCCTTTAAACCAAGACCGCCTGTTTGGCAACAAAGCAGAAGTCCTCAAAAGGATGGAGGAAAAAGCTAAAGCTACGCAAACTGTTAGTGTAGCCTCCCAGATTTAGTAGGCAGTGGCCTTCAAAGAATTGGTCCTTTCCAGTCTCTTCCAGGCCTTCTCAGGCCAAACCCAGGAACAGCAGACCCATTTAGGTTACAGTCTCAGGCTACGCACAGGCCTAAGCAGAGGGGGGCTCCCACTTCCAAAGCATGGAGTAGTTAAGCCACCCCCCTATGGAAAAATGGAACAATGACTTAACCTTAACCCTTCCAAGCCCTGCTCAACTGACTGCTCCCTTAGGAGGAAAGCTCGCCCTGCATGCAAAAAACTGGGAATTCATTGCCCAGGACAGATGAGTTTTGAATATAGTTTCTCAAGGATACAGATTCCACTTCCACACCCTACCAACCCCAAACGGTTGGCCAGACCTACCCCCAAATCAGTGGGCGGAGGTCCAAGAGCAGGTTCTTTCTTCTAAATATCAGGGCTATTCAATCTGCCCCAGCAGAACAAAGGGGACAAGGTTTTTATTCAAGACTTTTCGTGGTACCCAGAAAAGACAGCTCCTGGCGTCCTATCCTGGACCTCTCTATTCTAAACACCTTTCTGGTAATCCCAAAATTCAAAATGCTAACACTTCAACAGCTGTTTCCTGTGCTAGGCAAAGATGCCTGCTTGGCAACCTTAGACTTAAAGGAAGCTTACCTGCACATTCCAGTAAGGGAATCTTGCAGGAAATACCTACGCTTCAGGGCAGGCTCCATGCACTATCAGTTCTCTGCACTTCCCTTTGGCTTATCTACTGTGCTCTGGGTATTCACAAAGTGTCTAGCTCCAGCCATTGCATTTTGCAGGCGGAGAAATATTCAAATATACCCATACTTGGATGATTGTCTGATACAGGCAGAAAGCCAGGACTTGCTATTAAAACATCTGGCATTCGTAAAGAAACTTCTAACTTCACTGGGGTACACCATTAATGAAAAGAAATCTCACCCAGTACCCTGCCAACAAATTGTATTCCTGGGAGCAAGCTTGAACACAACTTCCCAGGTGGCTTTCCTCACTCCAGAGAAAAGTTTATTTGACAAACTATTGGCCACAAAGACCCAGCTATCTGCAAGGAAAATTCTGCAAGCCCTGGTTTTCATGTCCTCTTGCATTCTACTAATTCCGTATGCAAGATTGCATATGAGGAAACTACAATGGTATCTAAAAAGCCTGTGATGTAAACATTCTCAGGACCTGGAATCAATGACTCCTATCAATCCTTGTATAAAGACAGAGTTCCTTTGGTGGGCAGAGGCCTGCTACCACAACAAGGGGCTCCCTTTCACTCTACCCTCTGCCGCCCAAACCCTAACAGATGCATCAAATTATGCTTGGGGGGCTCACTTGGCAGGGCGCTCAGGGCAAATAGAACCCGAGACAGACCCCTACATATCAACCAAAAAGAAATGTTAGCTGTACAGAGTTCCCTGACAGCCTTTAAAGACCGCATTCTTCCAGGACAACTATTGGTAAAGACAAACAACGCCACAGTTGTGGTACATAAGCAGGGGGGAACCCACTCGTACCCTCTCTGCAGACCAGCCATGGGTCTGTGGAACACAGCCTTGAGCTACCAAGTGCACCTACAAGCTCAATTCCTGCCAGGCAAGCTAAATTCACTGGCAGACCTAAGCAGAAATTTCATGGACCCACACGAATAGAAACTGGAACCAAAAATATTCAACCTCTTGAACAAATGGGGGACTCCAGAGGTAGACCGGTTTGGCTCCCCTCAGAACTACCAATTGGACAAATTCTGCACAAGGAATTCAGTCAAGCTTGGAAAGTGGTTGCCCTGTCCTTTACCTGGGAAAGCCTCCCGGTTTATGCCTTCCCCCTCTGCCTCTCCTCTCGAAGGCTCTGCAAAAGATCAAACAGGACAAGCAAAGGGCAATACTGATTGCACCAGTCTAGCCACGCCAGCACTGGTACCCCCTCTTGCACAGAATGACACTGCTGGATCCATGGCCCTTGCCTCAGACCCCTTCCCTGCTGTCCCAGCAGGCGGGCCAGATTCTGCGCACATAGCTTCAAACCCTGAACCGTGCAGCCTGGCTAATTCCTTGAGATATCCAATAGCATCCCTCAGTAAGAAGGTGCTAGATGTCATTCTGGAGGCAAGGGGGCCTAGTACTAGAAAATCCTATGCTAAAAAATGGAAAAAATACCGTTCCTGGAGCCAGAGTCTCGGTGGGCACAACGGTGCCCAGCTTACCTCATATTCTTCAGTACTTAACAGAAATATTCCACAAGGGCCTATCTTTATCAATTAAAATTCATGCCTCTGCCATTTCAGCAAATTATAATACTATGCCACCCATTTTCTCACCCCCTGCTAAATTAGTTCCTTAGAGGGGCCAAAATGTAGGACCCCCCAGGAGAGCCCCTACTCCAGCCTGGGACCTTAACTTTGTATTGCAAAAGCTCACTCTACCTCCCTTTGAGCCAGCTGCAACTGCAGAGTTGAAATTCCTTTCTGGGAAAACAGCCTTCCTTCTAGCCATCACTTCAGCAAGAAGTGTCTATTACAGGCCCTCATGGCAGTGGACCCCTTCATTATCTTCAATGCAGACAGGGTTTCCCTCAGGACCAGTCTTTCCTTTATGCCCAAGGTGGTGTCTAGTGTGGCCCTAAATCAGTCCATTCATTTGCCTACTTTTTTTCCTAATCCACAAAAAAAGAACAAATGCTGCACTCTGGACATGCACAGACAACTTAGATTTTATTTGGACAGGACTAAATCTCTCAGAAAATCTGAACAGCTGCTAGATGGCTTTGCTGCAGGGGCAGAGGGGAAGGTCATTTCAAAGCAAACCATTTCAAAATGGATAGCCCATTGCATTAATTTCTGCTACAAGCACCATTGAAAGCCTACCCCACAGGGGTTAAGATCACATTCCACCAGGGCTTCAGCTACCTTTACAGCCTTTCTCAGAGGAGTCCCTACCAGGGACATCCTAGAAGCTGCTACCTAGAGCTCTGTACATATCTTCAAGCATTACCACATGCCTATTTTTTCTAAATCCAGAGCTGGTTTTGCCACTGCAGTATTGCAGGGCTTAATAGCTGGCCCTAATGCTCTCTAACTTCCTCCTCCCTTCCTTGGCTTTGGGAATCAACCCAAATGTGATGACTGCAACAGTGAGACACAAACAACATAGTACAGTTGTGTACACTTACCATAAATGTAGATGTTAGTGTATTCACTGTTGCAGTCCTGGATGTTCTTCGTGTTTCACTGTTGCAGTCATCACATTTGGGTTATCTGCTTGCAGTAGCCCTCAGTCAGCCTGATTATCAAAGTAAAGTGTACACAACTGTGTTTTATGATGACTTGGAACCCTCTACCAGGGCTGCAACTATAGGATCAGTTATCAGAAGGGTCACCTGGTTAAGCGAGCAACCTTTGCCTGACCAGGTAAAATCCAAGCTTTTTGATGCCTCCTTTGGATAAAAAACAATTATTTGGCCCCAAGGCCGAGGAAGTCTCCAAGAAAATGGAGGATGAAACCAAATCCATGCAGACTGTCAAGAACTTTTTCCAAGT
This sequence comes from Protopterus annectens, assembly GCF_019279795.1. Classification (NCBI taxonomy): domain Eukaryota; kingdom Metazoa; phylum Chordata; order Ceratodontiformes; family Protopteridae; genus Protopterus; species Protopterus annectens. Next base: position 424,217,379 of record NC_056746.1, read on the forward strand.
ACAGCCAAGTTTCAGCAGAAACTTCCCTACCAAGCACTGGTCCTTTCCCTCTCAGGCTAAGCCAATACAGAGAAAAGGACGCAGAGGCAGAATCCCTAGGACGCAGGCCCACAGTCAACAAAGAATTAGGCTGTGGTCCACTGCCCCTCTGAGGCAGGGGAGTTTTAAGCCCACTTCCTTCAACAGTGTCACAATAACTCCCTTCCCTCCCCTCTGCCCCCCAGGTCTCCAGACAAGCTAGGAGGAAAACATTCCTTCCTAGAAAACTGGCATGCCATCACCTCAGATCTATGGGTCCTGAAAATTGTTACCAGAGGGTACTGATGTTCTGTGTTTAACTGTTGCAGTCATCACACTTGGGTTATCTGCCTGCAGGTAGCCCTCAGTCAGCCCAAATACCAGAAACTTAGTATTTCTGTGTCTGATGCTGTCGCTCCAGGACTGACTTCAGGTAATCAGGGGTATAAAAACAGGCAGCCTACGCCATTACCCCCATCTTTCTTGCCGAGGAGCCCGAAACAGAAGCAGTTTGCAAGTGCCGGTTGGCCGCTACCTGAATTTTTGTTTACGAATTTAATAATCCTGAAGTCTTCTAAAGCTAAGTACCCCATTGGGGATCTTTTTTTTCTTGCTCTAACCGGTCAAAATAAGTGGACAATTGTCTTGTCTGTGGAAAGCAAATACCACACAGATTTTCATTCTTACTGCATCACTTGTTTAGGCCCAGACCACGACGTACCTCGCTGTCTGTTTTGTGCCTTGTTCAACGCCTGAACCATTCGTCGTCAGGCTCTCATTGTCGCTGAAGTCTTTCATTCTCTATCTCCGTATTCCGAAATGGCTTTGGTAAGTCATCAGACTACCGATATTCCAAAAAAAAAACATAAGGATAAAGACAGACTGCATAGGTCCAAAGCTGCCGACGCTTCTGTTAAGCTAGTCGCCAGTTCGCCGGTACTCCATGAGGTGCTTTCGCAGCCCCTGTTGGCTGCTTCAGTGAATTTGCAGGCCTCTACCATGACCCATTCTGAGTCCGGTATGCCGTGAGACTCTTCGACTATGGAACTTGTAGATGTCTTTACCTTTCATGGATCCGGAGCCACTGTGTAGGCGCCAGCTTCTGAGGTAGTTCTTCACTCAACCAATGTTCGACTCATCTAAACTACTGAGATTCTTAGGCCTAGAGTACGCGCTATGCCTAGAAAACAGACCAAAGCGCATGCACCTACTCCCATGCCACAATGACTAATACTTAGAATGGCAGAAGACCTTATTACGCTGATTAGGGGAAGTCAGCTTTCCCCTGCTAAGAGGAAGAGAGACCAGTCCCCTGCAGCTTCAACAGACCAGGAGTCCGATGACTCTGAGGTATCTGATTACGAAGACATGCCCTTATCTGCTTATGAGGATTCAGATGCAGAGGAATCCATTCCCTCTGCCTCCCCTCGTGAGTTTTTTTTTTTTGGTGAAACCTTACATACTTTCCACTGGGAATGCCAAGGTTATCCTCAATCCAGAAAGACTTGGAGGATTCCTAGATTTGCCACAACACAGGCCTTTAGTAATACCCCCTGTCCTGGAAGTTGATGTTTTTATGGCATCCAGTCTTATTCCTGATACTTTACCTGCTGCCTCTAGAAAACCAGAAAGGTACTCCAGAGTACCTGACACTCCCAAATTTCTTTTCAAGAATCCTGCAGCTGACCCAGAGATAATTTCCCAGGGGCCTAAAGGTATAGAGGCAACTACAGCTAAGAATCCCACCCCTTCGGACAGGGATTCCAGAACTTTGGACAGATGGGGTAAGAAGGTATATACCTATGCAACTCTTGCTATTTTGGACATTGAATTGTCAGTTTCACATGCTGAAGTACCAGCAACATATTTTGGAACAAGTGGCTACCTTTACAGACTGTGCAGAAAGTAGAATTGCAGCAGCTTATGCACTCTGCAAGCCAAGTCAGCAAGCATACTTTGCAGTGTGGCTTTTGATGCCCTAGAAGCATCTTGCCGGGCAACAGTCACTGGTTCTATACTGAGAAGACATGCTTGGCTCAAGGAGCAGACTTTGCCAGACCATGTCAAATCAAAGTTACTAGACGCTCCTTTGAACAAGGACAGTTTGTATGGCACCAAAGCAGAAGAGGTTCTTTAAAAAAAAAAAAAATGGAAGAAAAAGCAAGTCTATGCAGACTGTTAAAGAATTCTTACAAGTGCAACCCCCTAGATTCAGTAGGCATTGCCCTATCAAACACTGGTCCTTTCCAGCCCACTCCAGACCATCTCAAGCCAGACCCAGGGGAAACAGACCACCCAGACTACAGTCTCATAGTATGCAGAGATCTAAGCAATGGAGTGCCCCCACCCCCAAAGCAGGGAGTGGTAAGCCACCTACTTATGGAAAAAACTCAATGACTTCTCTACTCCACTCCCCATCCCTGCCCAGTTGCTGGTGCCCCTAGGAAGAAAACTTGCCCTTCGTGCCAAATACTGGATGCCCAACACACAAGACCGATGGGTCCTCAGCATTGTTTCCCAGAGGTACAAATTTTACTTCCACTCACTGCCAGCCCCAAGAGGTTTCCCAGACCTTCCTCCAAACCAGTGTGCAGAGGCTCAAAGCCAAGTTCTTTCCCTGCTCTCCATCAGAGCTATTCAGCCGGTTCCAGTAGAACAGACAGGTCAAGGATTATATTCCAGACTCTTCCTGGTACCCAGAAAAGAGGGTTCTTTGTGCCCAATCCTGGATCTTTCAGTTCTCAACACCTTCCTGGTGGTACCAAAATTCAGAATGCTTACCCTGCAACAGCTTCTGCCTATGCTAGCCGAGGATGTCTGGTTAGTCACCCTAGACTTAAAAGAAGCCTATCTGCACATCCTAATAAGGGAGTCTTGCAGGACATATCTGTTTTATGCGTTATCAGATGTTCATCGTGTTACACTGCTGCAGTCATTACACTTGGGTTATCCTGCCGTCAGGCGGTTCCCCAGTCGGCCTGAGTTCCAAAGTCTTGGTCCGGCGTCGGTTGCTGTCACCTTCTCCCTGATGTCAGTGCGTCAGGGGTATATAAGATGCAGCCGACGCCATTTTCTCCAGTCTTTCTTGCCGCGCGGTGCCCGAAGCAGAAGCAGTTCGCAAGTGCCAGTCGGCCGACTCCTGAGATTTTCATTCCGAATCCAGAACCGAGGTCTTCTACAAAGCTAAGTACTCCGTTGGGGAATTTTTTTCTTGCCTCAGACCGATGTCAGTTAAAGTTAATAACTGTATTTCTTGTGGGAAGCAAATACCGCATAAGGATTTCCACTCCTATTGTATTCCATGCCTAGGCCCAGACCCACGACATCACTGGTTGTCTGTTTTGTGCTAGGCTTAACAAGCGCACCAAACGTCTGTTTGATTTTGCCCGACATTATTTTGGCAGAAAATTCAATTACACCATGCCGTCGGAGCTTCTGACCGGAATACATAAAAAGCGCAAAGACAAGGACAGGCATCAGAGGCCCAAAACTGACGAGACCTCTTCTAGGCCGGTCGCCTGTTCTCCGGTTTTCAGCGAGGTGCCTACGCAGCCCCTGACTACCGCTACCACAGACCGCCTCAGACTCCCACGTGGAGCTGGCTGGGCCTTCGGACGCTCTAGGTTTTCAGCCTACCAAAACCAACCCTTCTGAGGGAACCGAAGTGGCTGAGCAATCCACAGCTTCAGAGGGTGTTTTCAGACCTACCCAGTTAACCATTAAACCCTCTGCTAAGTCTAAGCCCCCCTTAAAAACAAAGAAACATACAGCATTCTCCAGGACAGGCTTCCATGCCTAAGAAACAAATGCTAAAAATGGCCGAAGACCTAATCACCCTGATCAGGGGGTCCCATCCCCCTCCTGATAAAAGGCCCAGACAGGATGCAGACTATGAATCTTCCGACCAGGTGTCCATTTCTTCAGATTCATCCTCAGACCTAGGATTTTCTTTACCCCCTTATGAGGATTCTGATGCTGAGGAATCAATTCCATCAGCCTCTCCACCTGAGGACTACTCCTTTGGGGAGACCTTGCATACCATGAGGGAGCATTTCGATTGGGAAGGCCAGGATTACTCAGAATCCAAGGAAAAGGCTCTGAGACTTCCTTTTATTGCCTCAACACAGACCCCTTGCTATTCCGCCAGTTTTAGATATTGTGGATGATGTGTACACTAAATCCAGCTTAAACTCTGACTCTACCTCCAGCCCCAGTTAAACCTGATAGATATTAGAGTCCCTGACTCTCTCAAATTTTTGTACAAAAGCCCTGTTGCTGACCCTGAAACCATTTCTCAGGGACCCAAAGGGATTAAGGCCTCATCAGCAAAAAACCCATTTCCCTCTGACAGATTCCAGAGCATTAGACAGATGGGGAAAGAAAATATACAAGTCTGCAACCCTAGCAATGAGAGCTTTAAATTGCCAGTTTCACATGCTAAAATATCAGCAATTTTTGATGTCTCTGAAACAAAAGATGCTTCCAGATTCAGATCCTCCTAATTTTAAAGAAATGCAGGATTTATTGGATGCAGCTGAACAAGTGGGAAAACATACTTTGCAATGTGGGTTTGATTCTTGAGGCCACCTGTAGAGCAGCAGTTACAGGCTCTGTCATTAGAAGGTATGCTTGGTTAAAAGAACATACATTGCCAGATCATGTTAAGGCAAAATTATTGGATGCACCTTTGCAGCGGGATGTGTTTGGAGTCAAGGCAGGAGGTTTTAAAGAAGATGGAGGATAAGGCAAAATCTATGCAAACGGTGAAGGATTTCTTACAGGTTCAGCCTCCTCGTTTTAGCAAAAATTGGCCAACAAAGAATCTGTACTTTCCAGTCACAGACAGACCTCAAAGGAGCAGATATAGACGTCCAAGAGGTTAGAGGTCAGGCACAAAGCCCTTACAGGCCACGACAGTGGGGTACACCAGGCCAGAAAGAAGGGGAGGACAGGCCACAATCTTATAAAAAGCAGCCTCAATGACTTCCCACTACAGCTGCCAAACAGCTCTCTTGGCAGCCCCCTTAGGAGGAAAACTGGCACTTTTCTGTCACAATTGGCATTGCATCACCGAAGACAAATGTGTTCTCAACATTGTATCTCAAGGTTACAGGTTTCACTTTCACACTCTGCCAAGGTTAAAAGGAATGCCAAATCTGCCACCAAATCAATGGGCAGAGGCTCAAAAACAAATTACAGCACTCATGGACATGAGAGCTATTCAAAAGGTGCCACCACAGGAGCAAGGACAAGGATTTTACTCAAGACTCTTTCTGGTTCCCAGAAAGGACAACGCCTGGAGACCCATTCTGGATCTTTCTTCTCTAAACACTTACCTGGATGTTCCAAAATTCAAAATGTTGACACTACAGCAGCAGCTTCCCATGCTGGGCAAGAAAGCTTGGCTCGTGACTTTGGACCTCAAGGAGGCATACCTGCATGTCCCTATCAGACAAAACTGCAGAAGATGCCTCAGATTTCTAGCTGGTTCAATGGACTATCAATTCCCTGCACTGCCCTTTGTGAAGACCCTGGGCGCAGTAGATAAGCCAAAGTGCCTGGCACCAGTAATTGCATTTTGCAGACAAAAAGGAATTCAAATTTATCCATACCTGGACGACTGCCTGATTCAAGCAGAGAGCAAGGACATTCTTCTAAAGCACCTGGCGTTCGTAAAAAAGTTAAGTTGCCTGGGGTACACAGTAAACAAAAAGAAATCAAAACTAGTGCCCTCACAACAGATAATATTCCTGGGTGCCAGCTTGAACACAACGGCCCAGATGGCTTATCTCACGCCAGACAAGCAAGGACAGCTGACTCAATACTTTCAATTGATGGCAACAAAGACCCAACTCCCTGCCAGAAAAATTCTGCAGGCCTTGGGCTACATGGCATCTTGCATACTAATTCCATATGCCAGACTGCATATGAGGAAACTACAATGGTACCTAAAGAGTGTATGGTCTCCACACTGTCAAAGTTTGGAAACAGTTGTACCACTAATTCCTTGCCTTCAACAGGAGTTTAGATGGTGGGCTCAAGCTTGTCACCTCAGCAAGGGACAGCCTTTTACTCAACCCACAGCCAGGCAAACACTGACAACAGATGCATCGGATTACGCCTGGGGAGCACACATGGCAGGAAAATGCGTTCAGGGTGAGTGGCCCACAGAGCAAAGACATCTCCACATCAATCAAAAAGAGATGCTAGCTGTACAAAATGCACTTATAGCCTTCAAGGACCTGCTCCATCCAGGGCAACTACTACTAAAGACAGACACCACAGTTATGTGGTACATAAACAAGCAAGGGTGCACACACTCCTACCCCCTCTGCAGACAAGCCATGACCTTCTGGAATACAGCTGTACACTACCAAGTTCATCTGCAAGCACAATTCCTGCCAGGAGAGAAAAACATACTGGCAGACGACCTAAGCAGAAACATCATGGATCCCCACGAATGAGAATTGAATCCACAAATATTCAGAATAACACAATGGTGGAGCCCGGACATAGATCTGTTTGCATCCCCAATGACCTGCCAGTTACAGAAATTCTGCACAAGGAATTACCATCCACAAGCATGGAAAGTGGATGCCCTCTCAGCTGGAAAAACCTGCAAGTGTATGCTTTCCCTCCTTTACCTCTCCTTCCAAAGGTACTCATAAAAGCCAGGCAAGAAGAGCCAAAGGTGATCCTGATTGCACCAGACTGACCACACCAGCACTGGTACCCAATCTTAAAGAACTTAGCACAAGAACCACACTAGATTTTACCTCAAATCCCACAGTTGCTGACACAGCACAACAATCAGATACTTCACAGCCAGCTAAAGACCTTAAACCTAGCTGCATGTAAAATTCCTTAGTCAAGCAAGCAATGCCTCTCTCCAAAGCTGTTATGGATGTCATTCTGGAGGCCTGAAGGCTTAGCACCAGGAAAGCCTACTCGGATAAATGGAAGAGATTCTGTACCTGGAACCAAGCGCACAGCCTTTAACCTCTTGTCCCAAACATTCCTCAGATAGTTCAATATTTAACTGAGATGCTGGACAAGGGCCTCTCCTCATCCATCAAGATCCACGCCTCAGCCATTTCTGCTCATTACAACACGGATCCACCAATTTTTTCTAATCCTTTTCTCAAACAGTACCTCAGAGGGGCTAAAAACAAGACCGCCCCGTAAAGCACCTACACCAACTTGGGACCTCAACTTTGTTTTGGAAAAATTAACTTTACCTCCTTTTGAGCCAGCTAACACAGCAGAATTAAAATGCATCTCTTGAAAAACTGCTCTGCTACTGGCAATAACATCAGCACGAAGAGTTTCAGAATTACAGGCACTAATGGCAGTGGAACCTTTCCAGGGTGTCTTTAAGAACTAACCCTACGTTTATGCCAAAGGTGGCATCAAGTGTGGCTCTAAACCAAACTATTCACTTGCCAACTTGTTATCCAAAACCACAGAACAAAGGGGAGAGACTACTACATTCTTTGGACATTCACAGGCAGTTACGCTTCTACTTGGACAAAACCAAAGCTTTCAGAAAATCTTGAGCAATTATTGGTAGCATATGCTGCAGGAACACAGGGAAGAGGCATCTCAAAACAGACTATTTCAAAATGGATAGGACATTGTATACATTTCTGCTATACTCACCGTGGGAAACCTGTACCTAGCAGCATTAGATCTCACTCCACCAGGGCAACAGCCACTTTAACTGCCTACCTCAGAGGAGTACTACCAAGGATATTTTGGAAACAGCAACATGGAGTTCTGTGCATACCTTCACCAAGCATTACCATTTGCCTTGATACTCCAAATCCAGAGCTGGTTTCGCCACTGCTGTGCTGCAGGGCCTTATAGCCACCCCTAATGCCTATTAAAACCAACCTCTCTAACTCAGCTTTAGGATTCCACCCAAGTGTAATGACTGCAGCAGTGTAACACGAACATAGTACAGTTTTGTACTTACCATAAATGTAGATGTTCAAGTGTAAACACTGCTGCAGTCCAGGTTACCCTCCCTCCTTTCCTTCTTAATATTTGGTACATACCTAGGTTTACTACTCTTTACTACCTATGGGGAGTATTTGCTGGTAACTGAAAATGGTTGTTTGCTTTTCTTTTCTATACTTTACTAGCAATTTGAATTGCCTACCTATTTGGGGGCACCTGGCATCTGGGGCAAGAAAAACTGAAGAAAATGGCGTCTGCTGCATCTTGTATACCCCTGTCGCACTGACGTCAGGGAGGAGACAGCAACTGACGCCGGACCAAGACTTTGGAACTCAGGCTGACTGGGGAGCCGCCTGACTGCAGGATAACCCAAGTGTAATGACTGCAGCAGTGTTTACACATCTACATTTATGGTAAGTACAAAACTGTACTTTCTCTGCACTACCCTTTGACTTGTCCACTGCGCCCAGAGTATTCACAAAATGTCTGGCTCCAGCCATTGCTTACTGCAGGCAGAGAAATATCCAAATTTACCCATACTTGGACTGCCTTATTCAGGACGACAGGAATTGCTGCTGCAGCACCTGACACTTGTGAAAAACCTTCTCACTTCCTTGGGGTACACCATCAATAAAAAGAAATCAAAAACTGGTACCCAGTCAAAAGCTTGTATAACTGGGAGCAAGCTTGGACACAACATCCCAGATGGCATTCCTCACTTCAGAAAAACAAGTCTGACAGCCTACTTCAAATGGCCACCAGAACCCAGCTATCTGCAAGAAAAATACTGCAGGCCCTAGGATTCATGGCCTCATGTATACTGCTAATTCCATTTGCAAGACTGCATATGAGGAATCTCCAATAGTACTCAAGTCTTTGGTGTCAACATTCTCAGGACCTAGAAACAGTCATTCCTATCATACCCTGTCTATGGACAGTGTTCCTTTGGTGGGCAGAAGTATACAACCACAAGGGACTGCCCTTTACTCCACCCCATGCCACCTAGACCCTAATCACAGATGCATCAGACTATGCCTGGGGGAGCACACATTGACGGCAAATGCATTCAGGGCCACTGGAGCCTATGTCAAATTCATCTGCACATCAACCAAAAAGAGATGTTAGCTGTACAGAACACCCTGACAGCTTTCAGATTCCCCTACTCTTACCAGGACAACTCCTAATAAAAAGACATCACAGTTATGTGGTACATCAAGTAGGGGAGAACCCACTCTGCAGGTTAGCCATAGCCCTGTGGAACACGGCCTTGGACATGCAAGTCCATCTGCAAGCTCAATTTCTGCCAGGCGAACAAAACTCACAGGCAGATGACTTAAGCAGAAGTCTCCTAGACCCACACGAGTGGCAATTGCAGCACAGCCCCATCAACCTTCTGATTCAGAAATGAGGGACCCCAGAGGTGGATCTTTGTCTCCCCCTACAACCACCAACTCAGCAAATTCTGTACCAGGAGCCCTTGCAGTATGGCCTGGAAAGTGGATACCCTTTCTTTTCAGTGGGTAAATCTCTCAAATAATGCCTTTCCCCTTTTGCCCCTTCTCTCGAGTATTACTCAAGATGAGACAGGACAGACCAAGGACAATTCTGATTGGCCGGGTCTGGCCAAGCCAGCACTGGTACCCACTCCTTAGCAGCCTGCCACCAGTGCCACCCTGGCATCTGCAATAGAACCCAACCCTGAACTCTCAGCAAGAGGGACTGATTTTGCATCCGCAACTGCAAACCCTAAATCTTGCAGCCTGGCTTATTCCTTTGAATTCTCCCCCAGCAACCCTAAGTAAACAGGTGCTGGATGTCATTCTTGAAGCCAGAGGACCCAGTACAAGAAAACCCTATGCTAAGTGGAAAAGGTACTGCTCCTGGATTCAATCTAAAGGAGAGGACACAACTCTGCCCTCCCTGCCTCTAATTCTGGATTACTTAGCAGGTCTACTCCACAGAGGCCTGTCCTTTTCCTCCATTAAGATACATGCCTCAGCCATTTTGGCTCATTACAACACTGATCCACCTCTCTTTTCGCACCCTCTTATCAAACAGTTCCTGAGTGGGGTAAATAACTTAAGGCTGCCTAGGAGAGCACCCACCCCTGCTGGGACCTTAACTTTGTACTGGAAAAGCTCACGCTTCCTCCCTTTGAACTTGCAGCGTCGTCAGTTAAAAATTCCTCTCTGAAAACAGCCTTGCTTCTGGCCATCACTTGAGCTAGAAGAGTGTCTGAGCTACAAGCACTTATAGCTGTGGAACCCTTCATTATTTTCCATGCTGATGGGGCTTCCCTCAGGACTAACCCTTCCTTTGTGCCTAAATTGGTATCCAGCATGGCTCTAAACCAATCCATCCATTTGCCAACTTTCTTCTCTAATCCTCAGAATAAAGGGGAAAGGATACTGCACTCTTTGGATGTGCTCAGATTCTACCTTGACAGGACTAAGTCCTTCAGAAAATCTGACCAGTTACTAGTCAGCTTTGCAACATGGGCAGAGGACAAGGCAATTTCAAAATGGTTTCCAAATGGATAGCACACTGCATCCATTTCTGCTACAAGCACCATGGGAAACCAACCCCTCAGGGGGTCAGAACACATTCCACTAGGGCATCTTCTACCTGTACAGCATTTCTCAGGGGAGTCCCTACTAGGGACATCCTGGAAGCTGCTACCTTGAGTTCTGTACACTCCTTCACCAAGCATTACCACCTGCCTATCTTTTCCAAATCCAGGGCAGGTTTTGCAACAGCAGTCCTGCAAGGCGCATACTAGCCAGCCCTAATTCTTCTTGACTGCTTCCACCCTTCAGCTTTTGGGAATCCATCCATGTGTGATTACTGCAACAGTGAAACACGAAGACTATAGTACAGATGTTCGTGTTATACTGCTGCAGTCATCACACTTGGGTTATCCTACCGTCAGGCGGATGTTCATCGTGCATACAGCTGCAGTCATAACAGATGGGATGTTCATCGTGCATACAGCTGCAGTAATCACAGATGGGTTTTCTGCCGTCAGGCGGGTCCTCGGTCTGTCGAATTCCAAAGTCTAGGTCAGGCGTCGGTTGCTGTCGCCTTCTTTCCTGACGTCAGTGAGGCAGGGGTATACAAGAGACAGCCGACGCCATTTTCTTCAGTCTTTTTTGCCGCGCGGTGCCCAAAGCAGAAGCAGTTCGCAAGTGCCGGTCGGCCAGCTCCTGAATTTATGAAAAATTGGAAACCGAAGTCTTCATTAAAGCTAAGTACCCCGTTGGGGAAACTTTTCTTGCCTCAGACCGATGTCAGAAAAAGTTAACAATTGAATTTCTTGTGGGAAGCAAATACCGCATAAGGATTTCCATTCCCTCTGCATACCTTGTTTAAGCCCAGACCACGACGTCTCGGGCTGTCGCTTTTGCGCTACTTTCAATAAACGCACTATTAAGATTCGGGCGGAGTTCGCCCAACACTTTTTTGGTACAGCCTTTGATTATAAAATGTCTGAAACTCCGACTACCGTTTTGTCCAAAAAACGTAAGGACAAGGACCGACATGCGAGGTCCGCGGTCCCCACTGACACCACGCCAAAACCGGCTACACGTGGACCTGTTCTCAGCGAGACTCCTATGCAGTCCCTGTCTACCGACGACACTTCTTTGGCGGTGTCTTCTGTAACCGAGACCGCAGGTACCTCGGCCCAGACTACAACCACCGAAGCCACTGTGAGCGTTGAGCCTCCTAATGTGGACAGGTTCACTTCCACCCATGGTGTCTTTAGACCCTCATCTTCCTTTTCCATTAAGGCCTTTACCAAGTCCAAATCAGCCAGGCATCCCAAGAGGCCTGTTGCACAGGGCCCATCTCCAGGCCCCATGCCTAAAAAGCAGATGCTTAAAATGGCTGAGGATTTAATTACTCTTATCAGGGGTTCCCAACCCCCTCCAGACAAGAGACCCAGAGTGGAGGAAGATTCTCCCTCTTCTGATCAGGGCTCCATTTTTTCAGAACATTCTGATGTAGAGGAACACTTACTCCCCTTTAGAAGATTCTGATGCAGAGCAGTCCATTCCTTCTGTATCTCCTCCTGAGGATTTTTCTTTTGGGGAAACCTTACACACCTTGAGGGAACACTTCCATTGGGAAGGCCAAGACTTTTCTGATTCCAAGAAAAGACTTGGGGAATTTCTTTTGTTACCTCAACACAGACCTCTGGCGATACCTCCTGTCTTGGACATACTTGATGATGTTTATTCGGAGGCTTGCCTTAATCCGGATTCCCTGCCTCCTGCCCCAGTCAAGCCTGATAGGTACTACAGAGTTCCTAACTCTCACCAGTTTCTTTACAAAAGCCATAATGCTGACCCTGAAACCATTTCTCAAGGCCCCAAGGGAATGAAGGCCTCTACTGCTAAGAATCCACTACCTTCCGAAAGAGAGTCAAGATAATTAGAAAGGTGGGGAAAAAAGGTATATACCTCGGCCACCCTAGCCATGAGGGCCTTAAATTGTCAGTTTCATATGCTTAAATATCAGCAGTTTCTGTTATCACAATTAAGAAATAAAATGTCTCAACCTGAACAAACAGACTTGAAGGAGTTGCAGGATATGATGCATAGTGCAGAACAAGTGGGTAAACACACCTTACAATGTGGCTATGATGCCCTAGAGGCCTTAAGTAGAGCTGCTGTTACAGGATCAGTCATTCGTAGACATGCCTGGCTTAGGGAACAAATCTTGCCTGATCATGTGAAAGCTAAACTATTAGATGCTCCTTTACAAAAGGATGTGTTATTTGGTACTAATGCTGAGGAGATACTACGGAAAATGGAAGAAAAAGCCAAATCTATGCAAACTGTCAAAGCTTTTCTACAGGTTCAACCACCACGTTTTAGCAGAAATTGGCCTTCTAAAAACTGGTCCTTTCCAGCCACGGACAAGCCCCAAAGAGGTAGATACAGGCGCACAAGGGGCAGAGGACAATCTCAAGGATCATATAGAGGCAGGCAATGGCAAACTCCAGCACCAAGAGGTGGCGAAGACAGTGCACAACAATACAGGAAACAAACCCAATGACTTCCTCCTTTCCATGCCAAGCAAGTCTCAGCTGGCAGCACCCTTGGGAGGAAAGCTGGCATTATTTACAAGAAATTGGCATATCACAACAGACAAATGGATCCTGGACGTTATAAACAGAGGCTACAGATTTCATTTTCACACACTTCCAAAAATGAGGCATGCCAAACCTGCCACACAAAGGGCAGAGGCACAACTACAAATTTCAAAGCTCATAGACATGAAAGCTATTCAAGAGGTACCTATTCACGAGCAAGGTCAAGGTTTTTACTCCAGGCTATTTCTGGTACCAAGGAAAGGATCCGACTGAAGACCCATTTTGGACTTATCCATCCTAAACACATTCTTACTCGTACCAAAATTCAAGATGCTCACATTACAGCAGCTTCTTCCCATGCTGGGCAAGGAGTTTTGGCTGGTAACATTGGACTTCAAGGAGGCATACCTGCATGTCCCAATCAGACAAAGCTGCAGAAGATACCTCAGATTTCTTGCAGGTTCAATACACTATCAATTCTCTGCATTGCCCTTTGGCTTATCTACTGCACCCAGAGTATTCACAAAATGCCTGGCATCAGTAATTGCCTACTGCAGACTTCAAGGGATACAAATTTACCCTTATTTGGATGACTGCCTGATCCAAGCGGACAGCAAGCACATACTTCTGGAACATCTGGCTTATGTAACACGGTTACTGCATTCTCTGGGATGCACAATCAACAAAGAGAAATCCAGGCTAACACCATCTCAGAAAATAACTTTCCTGGGTGCCAACTTGGACACAAACACCCAGATGGCCTATCTTACGCCAGAAAAACAGGGGCAACTAACTCATTACTTCAAAATACTAGCAAATTGTACCAGGCTTACTGCAAGGAAAATCCTGCAGGCTCTGGGCTTCATGGCATCTTGCATTCTTTTAATCCCATGTGCAAAGTTGCGTATGAGGAAACTTCAATGGTACCTAAAAAACCTTTGGTCTTAGCACAGCCACAGTTTGTAAACAATAATACCAATAATTCCATGTTTGCAAAAGGAATTTCTATGGTGGGCCCAAGCATGTCAAACAAACACAGGTCTCCCATTCTGCAAGCCTCAAGCAAATCAAGTCATCACAACAGACGCCTCAGATTACGCCTGGGGGGCGCACATGACAGACAGGTGCATTCAGGGCAAATGGTCCCAAAAGGAAAAGCACCTTCACATCAATCAAAAAGAAATGCTAGCAGTGATAAATGCAATTACAGCTTTCAAGGACTTCCTGCATCCAGGACAATTATTGATAAGAACAGACACAACAGTAATGTGGTACATAAACAAACAAGGAGGAACACATTCATACCCCTTGTGCAGACTAGCCATGACACTTTGGAACTTGGCTCTGGAATGGCAAATCGAACTTCAAGCACAGTACTTGCCAGGTTTGGAAAACACGTTGGCAGACAATCTAAGCAGAAATATGACAGATCCACACGAATGGAAGTTGCATCCTCAAGTGTTTACAAAAATAATCCAAGCGTGGGGGAGGCCAGACATAGATCTCTTTGCCTCCCACAGGAATCATCAGTTGGAAAAGTTTTGTTCGAGGACCTTTCATCCAAAGGCCTGGAGAGTGGACGCCCTTTCATTCAGTTAGACAGCATGGACAGTTTACGTTTTCCCACCTCTGCCTCTTCTGCCCAAGGTGCTCTTGAAAGCAAGAGCAGACAGACCGAAGATGATACTGATTGCTCCAGACTGGCCAAGACAACACTGGTACCCACTGGTACCCACTCCTGAGGAGCCTAACACATACTCCTCCCTGGTCCCTACCTCTAATGCCTCTTCTGCTGACTCAGCACAGCTACAAAACTCTTCACAGTCAGCTGAAAACACTCAATCTCGCTGCATGGAAAATTCCTTAACACCACAACAGACTCTACTCCCCAAAGAGGTGCAGGATGTCATTTTGGAGGCCAGAAGGCCATCTGCTAGAAAGGCTTACTCCGCTAAATGGAAACTGTTCTGCTCTTGGAATGAGAAAAAAGGCCAGGACCCTAGAAAACTGAATTTGCCTCCGGTATTACAGTATCTAGCTGAGCTGCTGAACAGTGGACTTTAATTTTCCTCCATAAAAATCCATGCCTCAGCCATTTCTGCAGAATTCAACACAGATCCACCCTTATTCTCTCACCCACTCTTAAGACAGTTCCTCAGAGGGGCTAAGATTTTAAGACCACCAAGGAAACAACCAATTCCAGCCTGGGATCTTAATTACATTCTAGAAAAATTAACATTACCTCCCTTTGAACCAGCTGCCTCAACAGATTTGCCATATTTTTCCTGGAAAACAGCTTTCCTTCTGGCCATTACATCAGCTCGTAGGGTTTCGGAACTCCAAGCCCTCATGGCTGTGCAGCCCTTTCTCATCTTCCATCAGGACAGGGTTTCCCTTCGAACCAACCCGTCATTTATGCCTAAAGTGGTATCCAGGGTAGCTTTAAATCAAGCCATACACTTGCCTACCTTTTACCCCAATCCTCAAAACAAAGGGGAAAGGCTGCTACACTCCTTAGACATCCATAGACAGCTACGTTACTATTTGGACAGAACAAAGCCTTTCAGGAAATCAGAACAACTTTGTGTCCTATGCTGTAGGAGCTCAAGGGAAGCCAGTTACCAAACAGACAATTTCAAAATGGATAGGCCACTGCATACGGTTTTGTTACTCCTATCATGGAAAATCTGTCCCTACAGGCATCAGATCCCACTCCACCAGGGCCACAGCTACCTCTACAGCCTTCCTCAGAGGAGTTCCTACCAAAGATATTTTGGAGGCAGCCACTTGGAGTTCTGTGCATACCTTCACGAAACACTACCACCTGCCTTTATATTCCAAAACTAGAGCAGGCTTTGTCACTGCTG
The DNA here is from genome assembly GCF_019279795.1 of Protopterus annectens. Taxonomy (NCBI): domain Eukaryota; kingdom Metazoa; phylum Chordata; order Ceratodontiformes; family Protopteridae; genus Protopterus; species Protopterus annectens. The sequence continues at coordinate 424,233,318 of NC_056746.1, forward strand.
TGTTGCAGGGCATTCTGGCTCATCCCAGTTCCACCTAGTGCCTACCACCCTGTGCGTAGCTTTGGGATTCTACCCATCTGTGATTACTGCAGCTGTATGCATGATGAACATAGTACAGTTTTGTACCTACCATAAATGTAGATGTTCGAGTGCTAATACAGCTGCAGTACAGTTTTCCCTCCCTCCTTCCTCTCTTGGTAAAGGCCTAGGGGCTAACCCCTCTTCATACAACCTGATTGGGTTATCCTTCTATGGTATATTTGCTTGCAACTACTGATGTTTGATTATATTGCATTTCATGTATATAATTATAATTTATGTATTGCCTTCCTTCTGGGGGCACCTGACATCTGGGGCAAGAAAGACTGAAGAAAATGGCGTCGGCTGTGTCTTGTATACCCCTGCCTCACTGACGTCAGGAAAGAAGGCGACAGCAACCGACGCCTGACCTAGACTATGGAATTCGGTCGACCGAGGACCCGCCTGACAGCAGAAAACCCATCTGTGATTACTGCAGCTGTATTAGCACTCGAACATCTACATTTATGGTAGGTACAAAACTGTACTTTTTCCTGCCGTCAGGCGGGTCCTCGGTCGGCCAAATTCCAAAGTCTAGGTCCGGCGTCGGTGGTCGTCGCTTCTTCCATGATGTCAGTGCAACAGGGGTATAAAAGAACCAGCCGACGCCATTTTCTTCAGTCTTTCTTGCCGCGCGGTGCCCGAAGCAGAAGCAGTTCGCAAGTGCCAGTCGGCCAGCTCCTGAGATTACGAATATCTGTAACCGAAGTCTTCTTGAAAGCTAAGTACCCCGTTGGGGGAAACTTTTCTTGCCTCAGACCGATGTCAGACAAAGTTAATAATTGTATTTCTTGTGGGAAGCAAATACCGCATAAGGATTTTCATTCCCTCTGCATTCCTTGCTTAGGCCCAGACCACGACGTCTCGGCCTGTCGTTTTTGTGCTACATTCAGCAAACGCACCATTAAGCGTCGGGCGGAGTTCGCCCAGCACTTTTTTGGCAAAAAATTTAACTACATAATGTCGTCGGATGCTCCGCCTCCTGTTTTGACTAAGAGACAAAGATAAGGACCGACACACTAGGTCCGCGGCCTCTACCAACACCACGCCAAAGCCGACTACAGGTGGTCCGGTTCTCAGCGAGGCGCCTACGCAGCCCCTGACTACCGACGACACTTCATTGGCGGTGTCTTCTGTACCCGAGGTCGCAGGCTCTTTGGCCCACACCCCGACTACAGATACCGAAGCCACTCTTGGTGAGTTTAGACAGGTCTGCCTCCTCTCAAGGTGTCTTCAGGCCTTCCTCTTCTTTTTCCATCAAGGCTTTCACTAAGTCTGACAGCCATGCATGCTAAATAACAAACCCCACAGGGCCCTTCTCAAGGCCCTATGCCTAAAAAGCAGATTCTCAAAATGGTTGAGGACTAATTACTCTTATCAGGGGTTCTCACCCCCCCCCCCAGGAAAAAGGCCCAGAGTGGAGGAAGAATCTCCCTCCTCGGACCAGGCCCCCATTATTTCAGAACATTCTGATGACCAGGAACGTTCATACTCCCCTTTTGAAGATTCTGATGCAGAGGAGTCCATTCCTTCTGTCCCCCCCCCCCCCCCCCCGAGGATTACTCTTTTGGGGAAACCTTGCATACCTTGAGGGAACACTTCCATTGGGAAGGCCAAGAGTACTCAGACTCCAAGATAAGGCTTAGGGATTTTCTCTTGCTCCCTCAGCACAGGCCTCTGGCTATACCTCCTGTCTTAGATATCCTTGATGTATGTTAGGAGTCCTGCCTCAACCCAGATTCTTTGCCTCCAGCTCCAGTCAAGCCTGACAGGTATTACCGGGTTCCTGACTCGCACCAATTCCTATACAAAAGCCATGCGGCTGACCCAGAAACCATCTCACAGGGCCCCAAGGGAATTAAGGCCTCCACTGCTAAAAATCCATTACCTTCAGAGAGGGATTCCAGAGCTTTAGAAAGGTGGGGGAAAAAGGTATACACCTCGGCCACCTTATCCATGAGGGCATTAAACTGCCAGTTCCATATGTTAAAGTACCAACAGTTTCTGTTATCACAGTTGAGAAGCAAAATGTCACAACCTGAACAACCAGATTTGAAGGAGTTGCAGGATTTGATACATAGTGCAGAGCAAGTAGGTAAACATACCTTGTGATGTGGTTTTGATGCTTTAGAAGCCTCATGTAGAGCTGCTGTTACAGGATCAGTCATACGTAGACATGTTTGGCTTAAAGAGCAAACCTTACCAGATCATGTCAAAGCTAAATTACTGGATGCACCCCTGCAAAAAGATGTATTGTTTGGTGTTAAAGCTGAGGAGGTATTAAAGAAAATGGAGGAAAAGGCAAAATCAATACAAACAGTGAAAGATTTCCTACAGGTGCAACCCCCACGTTTCAGTAGAAATTGGCCTTCAAAAAATTGGTCCTTTCCAGCCACGGACAGACCCCAAAGAGGTAGATAGGCGCCCGAGGGGTAGAGGGCAATCTCAAGGATCGTTTAGAGGCAGACAATGGCAAGCACCTACCCAAAGAGGTAGTGAGGATAGTTCACAACCATTCAGAAAGCAGAACCAATGACTTTCCCCTTTGCATGCCAAGCAAAGCTCAAATGGCAGCACCTTTAGGCGGGAAACTGGCACTATTTTCAAAAAATTGACATATTGTCACAAAAGACAAATGGATCCTGGACATTATAGACGGAGGCTACAGATTCCACTTTCACACCCTTCCAAAAATGAGAGGCATGCCAAACCTGCCACACAATCAAAGGGCAGAGGCACAAAAACAAATTTCAGATCTCATGGACATGAAGCTATTCAAGAGGTACCTGCACAAGAACAGGGTCAAGGTTTTTATTCCAGACTATTCCTGGTACCAAGGAAGGGCAAAGATTGGAGACCTATTTTGGACCTATCCATCCTAAACACTTTTTTACTCGTGCCAAAATTCAAGATGCTCACATTACAGCAGCTTCTTCCCATGCTGGGCAAGGAGTCTTGGCTGGTAACATTGGACCTCAAGGAGGCATACCTGCATGTCCCAATCAGACAAGATTGCAGAAGATACCTCAGATTTCTTGCAGGTTCAACCCATTAATTCTCTGCATTGCCCTTTGGCTTATCTACTGCGCCCAGAGTGTTCACAAAATGCCTGGCATCAGTAATTGCCTACTGCAGACTGCAAGGGATACAAATAATACCCATATCTGGACGACTGCCTTATCCAAGCGGACAGCAAGCACATACTTCTGAAACATCTGGCTTTTGTAATAAGGTTGTTGAATTCCCTGGAGTACAGTCAACAAAAAGAAATCAAGGCTACTACAATCTCAAACAATAATTTTCCTGAGTGCCAACTTGGATACAAACACCCAGATAGGCCTACCTCACGCCAGAGAAACAAGGACAACTAACTCAATACTTCAGAAAAATGGCTTCACCAGGCTGACTGCAAGGAAAATCCTGCAGGCTCTGGGATTCGTGGCATCTTGCATCCTACTAATCCCATGTGCAAAGCTGCATATGAGGAAACTTCAATGGTACCTGAAAAACCTATGGTCTCAGCACAACCACAGCTTGGAAACAGTAATACCACTAATTCCATGTCTTCAAAAGGAATTTCTGTGGTGGGCTCAAGCATGCCAAAGAAACACAGGTCTCCCATTCTGCAAGCCTCAAGCAAGTCAAATCATCACAACAGACGCCTCGGATTACGCCTGGGAGGCGCACATGACAAATCATTCAGGGCAGATGGTCCCAAAAGGAAAAGCACCTACACATCAATCAAAAGGAAATGCTAGCAGTAATAAATGCTATTCTAGCTTTCAAAGACCTGCTGCATCCAGGCCAGCTATTAATAAGGACAGACAACTCCACAGTAATGTGGTACATAAACAAACAGGGAGGAACCCATTCATACCCCCTATGCAGGCTAGCCATGTCTCTTTGGAATATGCCTCTAGAATTGCAAATCGAGCTTCAAGCACAGTTCCTGCCAGGCAAGGAAAACACGCTGGCAGACAGCCTAAGCAGAAATATGACAGATCCACATGAATGGAAGTTGCATCCTCAAGTTTTTTCAAAGATAATTCAAGCATGGGGAAGGCCAGACATAGATCTCTTTGCCTCCCACAGAAATCACCAATTGGCAAAATTCTGTTCAAGGACCTTTCATCCACAGGCCTGGAAAGTGGACACACTTTCAGTTGGACAACAATGACAGTTTATGCCTTTCCACCTCTTCCTCTGCTGCCCAAAGTTCTATTAAAAACTAGAGCAGACAGACCACAGATGATTCTCATTGCTCCAGACTGGCCAAGGCAACACTGGTACCCACTCCTGAGGAGCCTGACTCATTCCCCACCATGGATCCTGCCTCTAATGCCTTTTCTACTGACTCAGCACAACTTCAAAACTCTTCACAGTCCGCTGAAAACACTCAATCTAGCCGCATGGAAGATTCCTTAAAATCACAACAGACCCTACTCTCCAAGGAGGTACAGGATGTCATTTTGGAGGCCAGAAGACCTACTAGAAAAGCCTACTCCGCCAAATGGAAACTGTTTTGTGCTTGGAATGAGAAAAAGGGCCAGAACCCTGGAATACTGAATTTACCTCAAATATTACAGTACCTAGCTGAGATGCTAAGCAGTGGACTTTCATTCTCTTCCATCAAAATCCATGCCTCAGCCATTTCTGCAGAATACAACACTGATCCTCCCTCCTTTATTCTCTCACCCCCTCTTAAGACAGTTCCTCAGAGGGGCTAAGAATATTAAACCCCCAAGGAAACGACCAGTGCCTGCTTGGGATCTCATTTTCATTCTAGAGAAACTGACTTTGCCTCCTTTCGAGCCAGCTGCCTCAACGGAACTACAATATTTGTCCTGGAAAACAGCCTTCCTGCTGGCTATCACCTCAGCTCGCAGGGTTTCTGAACTTCAAGCCTTCATGGCTGTGCAACCTTTCATCATTTTCCATCAGGACAGAGTTTCCTTACGAACCAACCCTTCCTTTATGCCAAAGGTAGTATCCAGGGTAGCCTTGAATCAGGCTATCCACTTGCCTACCTTTTACCCCAATCCTCAAAACAAAGGGGAGAGGCTACTACATTCTTTGGATATTCACAGGCAACTATGTTATTATTTGGACAGAACAAAGCCTTTCAGAAAATCAGAGCAACTCTTTGTGTCCTATGCTACAGGGGCTCAAGGGAAGCCTATTTCCAAACAGACAATCTCAAAATTGATAGCCCACTGCATACGCTTTTGTTACTCTCTTCATGGTAAAACTGTAAGGTCTCACCCCACTAGGGCCACAGCTACCTCTGCAGCTTTCCTCAGGGGGGTTCCTACCAAAGATATTTTGGAAGCTGCCACTTAGTTCTGTGCATACTTTCTCCAGGCACTATCACCTGCCTTTATACTCCAAATCTAGAGCAGGTTTTGCCACTGCAGTTTTGCAGGGCATCCTGGCTCCTCCTAGTTCCACCTAGTGCCTACCACCCTTATTTTAGCTTTGGGATTCTACCCATCTGTTATGACTGCAGCTGTATGCACGATGAACATAGTACAGTTTTGTACCTACCATAAATGTAGATGTTCGAGTGCTAATACAGCTGCAGTCCAAGTTTCCCTCCCGCCTTCCCCTCTGGAACAGGCCTAATGGCTAACACCTCCTCATACAACCTGATTGGGGTATTCTTTTATGGTGTATTTGCTTGCAACTACTGTTTTTTTGATTATACTGCATTGCATTATTGCATAAATTTATGTATTGCCTTCCTTCTGGGGGCACCTGACATCTGGGGCAAGAAAAACTGAAGAAAATGGCGTCTGCTGGTTCTTTTTATACCCCTGTCACACTGACGTTGGGGTAGAAGCGACGACAACCGACACCGGACCTAGACTTTTGAATTCGGCCGACCGAGGACCCGCCTGACGGCAGGAAAACCCATCTGTTATGACTGCAGCTGTATTAGCACTTGAACATTTACATTTATGGTAGGTACAAAACTGTACTTCCCGCAGTCGGCCGAATCCCAAAGTCTTGGTCCGGCGTCGGTTGCCGTCGCTTCTTCCCTGACAGTGCGACAGGGGGATAAGAGGCAGCAAACACCATTTTCTCCAGCCTTTCTTGCCGCACAGTGCCCGAAGCAGTTGGCAAGTGCTGGTCGGCTAGCTCATGAGATTTTCGAATTGAATTTCAGCCCGAAATCTTCTCTAAAGCCAAGTACCCCGTTGGGGAAACTTTTCTTGCCTCAGACCGATGTCAGACAAAGTTAATTGCATTTTTTGTGGGAAGCAAATACCTCATAAGGATTTTCATTCTTATTGTATTCCTTGCCTAGGCCCAGACCACGACATCTCTGGTTGTCGGTTTTGTGCTAGGTTCAACAAACGTACAATCAAGTGTCGGGCAGATTTCGCCTGACATTATTTTGGCAGAAAATTTAACTATAGCATGTCGTCGGAGCAACCGACATCAGCAATGATTAAAAAACGCAAGGATAAGGACAGGCAACCAAGGCCAAGACCAGATACCGAGGCCTGAGCAAGGCCTGCCGCTGGTTCTCCGGTTTTCAGAGAGGCGCCTACGCAGCCCCTGACTACCGCTGATTTAGAAATTCTGACTGTCTCCCAGACCGAATCAGCTGGGCTTCAAGAGCCAGTTCCCTCTCACCCCTCTGACATCAACCCTGACAATGATCTGGAGATTTTGGACAGGCCTTCGGTTTCTGAAGGTTTCTTCAAACCGACGACTATCTCTATTAAGTCTTATGCTAAACTTAAATCCTCCTTAAAAGTTAGGAAACCGGGTCCACAGGACCCCCCCCCCCCCACAGGCCCCTATGCCTAAAAAAACAGATGCTTAAGATGGGTGAGGATTTAATTACCCTTATCAGGGGTTCCCAACCCCCTCCTGACAAAAGGCCTAGACTGGAGGAAGATTATCCTTCCTCTGACCAAGCATCCATTTCCTCAGCTAACTCTGAGGACCAGGATTATTCCTTCCCTCCTTATGAAGACTCAGATGCTGAAGAGTCCATTCCCTCTGTCTCCCCCCCTGAAGACTACTCTTTTGGGGAAACTCTACACACCATGAGGGAACACTTCCACTGGGAAGGCCAAGATTACTCTGACTCTAAGAAAAGACTGTGAGTTTCTAATTCTTCCACAGCATAGACCCCTTGCAATTCCTCCAGTTAGACATTTTGGATGATTACACCGAATCTAGTCTAAACCCAGATTCCTTACCTCCTGCACCAGCTAAACCAGACAGATACTACCAAGTTCCTGATTCTCATAAGTTTCTATATAAAAGCCCTGTTGCAGACCCCAAAACCATTTCCCAGGGTCCCAAAGGAGTTAAGGCCTCTACTGCTAAGAATCCACTACCTTCTGAAAGAGATTCCAGAGCATTAGAAAGATGGGGGAAGAAAGTGTATATGTCTGCCACTTTGGCCATAAGGGCCTTAAACTGCCAATTCCACATGCTAAAATACCAGCAGTACTTGATTACACAGTTAAAGCAGAAAATGATCCCTCAGACAGATCAACCTGATTTCAAAGAGATGCAGGATTTGCTGCATGCAGCAGAACAGGTGGGAAAGCATACCTTAGTGTGGTTTTGATTCATTGGAAGCCTCATGTAGAGCAGCTGTTACAGGATCTGTAATATGTAGACATGCTTGGCTAAAAGAGCAAGCCTTACCAGAACATGTCAAAGCAAAGTTATTGGATGCTCCATTGCAGAAAGATGTGTTATTTGGTGTCAAAGCAGAGGAAGTTTTAAAGAAAATGGAAGAAAAGGCAAAATCTATGCAGACAGTTAGGTACAACCTCCTCATTTCAGCAGAAACTGGCCATCAAAAAACTGATCCTTTCCTGCATCAGACAGACCCCAAATGGGGTAGGTACCGACGCCCAAGGGGCAGAGACCAGCCACAAGGTTCTTTCAGGCGTAGACAATGGCATACAACAACTCAGAGGTGGCAATGAAAGATCTCAACCCTTCAGGAAACAATGACTTCCCTCTTCGCCTGCCAAGCAAAATTGCTCTGGCAGCACCTTTGGGAGGAAAACTGGCTCCATTTCCACAAAATTGGCGCATCATAACAAAGGACAAATGGGTTGTGGATATCATTACCCGAGGATACAGATTTCATTATCACACTTTACCACGGATGAGAGGCATGCCAAATCTGCCTCCAAACCAATGGGCAGAGGCACAAACGCAAATTTCAGCTCTCATGGATATGAAAGCAATTCAAAAGGTACCTACAAAGGAGCAAGGTCAAGGTTTTTACTCAAAACTATTTCTAGTACCAAGAAAGGACAAAGCCTGGAGACCCATTTTAGAGCTCTCCATTCTAAACACATACCTGGAGGTACCCAAATTCAAAATGCTCACACTACAGCAGCTTCTTCCCATGCTGGGCAAGGAGTCTTGGCTGGTAACGTTGGACCTCAGAGGCATACCTGCATGTCCCTATCAGACAAGATTGCAGAAGATACCTCAGATTTTTGGCAGGTACAACGCATTATCAATTCTCTGCATTGCCCTTTGGCTTATCCACTGCGCCCAGAGTATTTACGAAATGCCTGGCATCAGTAATTGCATACTGGAGACAACGAGGAGTACAAATTTATCCATATCTGGACGACTGCCTGATCCAAGCGGACAGCAAGGCCATTCTATTACAGCATCTGGCATTTGTAACAAAGCTGCTAAGTTGCCTAGGGTACACAATAAACAAAACTAAGTCAAAGCTAATACCCTCACAAGACATAATATTCCTGGGTGCCAGCTTAAATACAACGGCCCAGATGGCTTATCTCACGCCAGACAAAAACAACTGACTCAATACTTCAAAAAGATGGCAACTTTTACCCAGCTCACTGCAAGGAAAATCCTGCAGGCATTGGGGTTCATGGCATCCTGCATTCAACTAATTCCACATGCAAAGCTGCATATGAGGAAATTACAATGGTACCTGAAAAGTGTATGGACTCAACACAGGCACAGCCTCGAAACAAGTATACCTCTCATTCCCTGCCTTCAAAAAGAGTTCCTATGGTGGGCTCAAGCATGTCAAATAAACAAGGGTCTTCCTTTTGTCTTGCCTCCAGAAAACCAAACTGACAACAGATTCTTCAGACTACGCCTGGGGAGCACACATGGCAGGACAGTGCATACCGGGCAAATGGTCTGCAAAACAAATGCATCTACACATCAACCAAAAGGAGATGCTAGTTGTGCAAAATGCACTGACAGCCTTCAAGGACCTCTTGCATCCAGGACAACTACTAAGGACAGACACCACAGTTGTGGTACATAAACAAACAGGGAGGAACACACTCCTACCCTTTATGCAGACAGGCAATGACCTTGTGGAATACAGCATTGACTTACCAAGTACAACTGCAAGCACAATTCCTGCCAGAAAAGGAAAACATATTGGCAGACGAATTAAGCAGAAATTTGGCAGATCCTCACGAGTGGAGACTACACCCACAAGTATTTTCAATGATGACTCAAAGGTGGGGACGCCCAGACATAGATCTATTTGCCTCCCCCAACAATTGCCAACTACAGAAATTTTGCACAAGGACTTATAGGTTCATACTTGGCTATCTGCCCTAGGGCATTTATAAGCCTAGCCAGAATGTGTTTGGCTTTCGCCACCCATTTTAAATTTATTTTGCAATGCCCTTTTTCGAGGTTAGTATACTGTGCCTCTGTCTAACCGTGACACAGAAGTGATACCCGGGGTAAACCTACGATCTCCCATCCACTCATCAAGATTCCTCTTGAAGAGAGTTAATGAGGGACTCTGCCTAACCTGGACTGGGATTTTATTCCAGAGTGAAGGGAGCCTCTAGGTTATGAATCTGTCCCTCCAGCATGTCCTATTTATTTCATTGCTGAGGTTCAAGTCTCTCGAGCGCGTAGCTCGATGGGATTTGGATTTTCTGAGGTGCAGCATGTCCATTAATTCCGGGTTGGACATGACTTTATACATCGGGCGCAGATCGCCTCTGAACAGGCGGTATGCCACTGAGTAGAGCTGGAGTTTCTTTAACCGGGCAGCATATGGCATCTGTTTGAGCCCTTTGATCCTCTTGGTGAGGTACTTTTGGGGTCTTTCCAGTTGCTGCAGGTGTCTGGTAAGGTACATCCCAAAAGGGGCATTGTACTCTATTATGGGCCTGATGAGGGATGAGTAAAGAGGCACGATGACCTCCCCTGATCTAGATGTGAATCCCTTCATGATTAGGTGGGCTATATAAAATGTTTTTCTAACCACTTTGGCCACGTGGTTGTCAAATAAGAGATTGCTATCAACTTGGGTCCCCAGGTCCCTAATTACTTCTTCTGTACTTAATGGATTACCACCTATGTGGTAATTTGTGGCACTTTGTTTTGCCAAAGGGATGACTATACACTTTTGGCATTTAGCTTGAGGCCATGGCTCTGGCACCAGTTGTCTGTTTCTATGAGGCCCTTTTGGAGGATGCTTGTGTCGGCTGGAGAGTCTATTATGGCGCCCAGTTTGCAGTCATCTGCGAACTTGGTCAGCCAACGTCCTTCCGTGTTGGCCTGTACCTCCGAGAAATATATACTGAACAAGAGAGGTCCCAGGACTGAGCCTTGTGGGACACCACTTGTAACTGGTTTGGAGTCTGACATGGCTCCAGCAATTCTAACCATGTGGGTTCTGTCCTTGAGCCAGTTTGCAATCCATCTAGTGACATAGGGGTTTATATTTAAGCTGGTGAGCTTATCTATAATGCCCGAGTGGGGTATTGTATCGAAGGCTTTTGCGAAGTCCAGGTAGGCTGTGTGGACCACCTTCCCCTCGTCAATGGCCTTGGTGACTGTTTCAAAGAAATCAACCAGGTTTAAGAGGCAGGATCTGCCCTTAAAGCCGAACTGGGTAGGATCCAGTGTCTGTAGGTCCCCAATATCATGAGGTCCATGATCCTTTCCATAGCTTTGCAGACCAAGCTAGTCAGGCTTATGGGGCGATAGTTTCCAGGATCCATTGAGGCACCACCTTTATGGAGAGGGACCACTGTTGCTGTACGCCACTCATTGGGCACATATCCTGTAGTAAGGCTGAGATTGAACAGTAGTTTTATGTTTGGGTTTAGCTCTTCTTGGAGTTCATGTAGGACGCAGCCCAGGACACCATCTGGTCCCATTGATGCTGTGTTTTTTTACTTTGGAGAGGGCAGCTCTTACCTGAGCATCTGAGATGTCAGGGGGGCAGCACTCTGCTGGGATAGATATTTGCCCTTTTGGTGGGGAGGTGGGGGGGGGTTTGCGCTGAACCTGTCAGCTAGGATGTTGACAATGTCTGTGGGTTCGGTGTATTTTTTGTCATTTTGGACTAATTCTGAGCATATCTGGGAATTACCACCCAGGTTCCTAACATAACTAAAGAAAGCCTTGTGATTATCCTTAGTGTCCTGTGCAATTTTTCTCTCAAAGCTGGCCTGAGACAATTATATGTGTGCCCGTACTTTTTTGCTAATACTGATCAGTGATGCCTTCCCTTTTTGGGATTTTGCTTTATCATTTAGTAGCTTCCTCCTCCTGGAAAGTAGACGTCCTATCATTGAGTTGGAGAGCATTGACAGTCTATGCCTTCCCACCACTACCTCTCTTGACCAAGCTATTACTGAAAGTCAGATCAGAGAGACCACAAATGATCCTCATTGCTCCGGACTGGCCATGTCAGCACTTGTACCCATTACTAAGGACCTTGACTCACAGCCCTCCATGGATCTTACCTCCGTTCCCACTTCTGTTGACTCAGCAAAACTTTCAGATCCTTCGCAGTCAGCTCAGGAGTTTAAATTTAGCTGCGTGGAGAATACCTTGAACTATCAATCAACACTTCTCTCAAAGGACGTTCTGAATGTCATTTTGGAGGCCAGGAGGCCCAGCACCAGAAAAACTTACTCAGACAAATGGAAAAGATTTTGTGCATGGAACCAGGCTAAAGGCCAAAATCCTTGGATACCAAACATTCCTCAAATATTGCAAAACTTAACTGAGATGCTACACAAAGGACTTTCTCATCCATTAAGGTCCATGCTTCAGCCATTTCAGTTCAATATAATACGGATCCTCCCATCTTCTCACACCCTTTACTAAGGCAGTTTCTCAGAGGGGCTAAGAATATAATACCCCCCCTGAACACCCCCAACGCCAGCTTGGGAGCTCAACTTCGTTTTAGAAAAATTAACACTGCCTCCTTTCGAACCAGCCTTTTCAGCAGAACTACAATACTTGCCATGGAAAACAGCTCTGTTGCTGGCTATCACCTCAGCACGCAGGGTCTCAGAACTACAGGCACTTATGGCAGTGGAACCTTTCATCATTTTCCATCAGGATAGAGTCTCTTTACGAACTAACCCTACCTTTATGCCAAAGGTAGTATCCAGTGTGGCTTTGAATCAGACCATTCATTTACCCACTTTTTATCCAAACCCCCAGAATTAAGGAGAAAGACTCCTTCACTCTTTGGACATTCACAGACAACTACGTTACTGTTTGGATAAGACAAAGACCTTCAGATAAACTGACCAACTCTTTGTATCCTGTGCTGCAGGTTCACAAGGAAAGGCTATTTCAAAGCAGACCATCTCCAAATGGATAGCACATTGTATCCGCTTTTGCTACTCGCACCATGGGAAAGCAGTGCCTGTTAATTTTAGGTCCCATTCTACCAGGGCTACAGCAACCTCAGCAGCCTTTCTCAGGGCGGTTCCAACCAAGGACATTCTGGAGGCAGCTACTTGGAGTTCAGTGCACACCTTTACCAAGCACTACCACCTTCCATTATACTCTAAAACCAGAGCTGGTTTTGCCACTGCAGTTCTGCAGGGCATCCTAGCTTCACCTAACCCAGTTTAGTACCAGCCACCCATCCATAGCTTTGGGATTCAACCCAAGTGTGATGACTGCAGCAGTATAACACGATGAACATAGTACAGTTTTGTACCTACCATAAATGTAGATGTTCGAGTGTATATACTGCTGCAGTCCAGGTTACCCTCCCACCATCCCCTCTACATACCAGGGTGTTAGTTATAACTCCATGTACATCAATCTATTGGATGCATGTCTATATGGTGTATTTGCTAACAGCTAGTACTATTGTTTATCTACTAAGGTATTTTTGCATAGTTATTTGTATTGCCTTCCTAGTTGGGGGCACCTGACATCTGGGGCAAGAAAATGACGGCTGCCTCTTTTACCCCCCTGTCGCACTGATGTCCGGGAAGAAGCGATGACAACCGACGCCAGACCTAGACTTTGGGATTCTGCCGACTGCGGGACCGCCTGACAGCAGGATAACCCAAGTGTGATGACTGCAGCAGTATATACACTCGAACATCTACATTTATGGTAGGTACAAAACTGTACTTTGTGCACACGTACCATAAGTGTAGATGTTCGATTATATTCACTGTTGCAGTCTTGGATGATGTTCGTGTTTTACTGTTGCAGTCGTTACATTAGGGTAGTCTGATGGCAGGTTGCCCTCAGTTGGCCTGAATAACAAAGTCTTGGGTCCTGCGTTGGTGGATGTCTCCTCTTCCATGACGTCCGGTCATCAGGAGTATAAAACATGCAGCCGACGCCATTTTATTCCGTTTTTCTTGCCGTGCGGTTCCCGAAGCAGAAGCAGTTCGCAAGTGTTGGTCTGCCAACTCCTGAAATTTTCGTATTCTACTTTCAGAACTGAAGTCTTCAAACTAAAGCTAAATACCCTGTTGGGGAAACTTTTTCTTGCTCCTTACCGATGTCAGTAAAAGTTAATAATTGCATTACTTGTGGGAAGCAAATACCTCATAAGGATTTTCATTTGTACTGTATTCCTTGCCTAGGGCCAGATCACAACGTGCCTTGCTGTTGGCTTTGTGCTAGATTTAACCAACGCACTATTAAGCGTAGGTGTATTTTTATTTTGGTTCAAGATTTAATTATCATGAAATGTCATCGGTTAGCAATCTGACTACTGGAGTTCACAAACGCAAAGAAAAAGACTCTAGGCCCAAAACAGACAACGAAGCTTCTAAGCCAGTCGCTGGTTCAACGGTACTAAGTGAGGCGCTTTCGCAGCCCCTGATACCCGTTACTTTTGAGTCGCAGGCCTCTACCGTGACCCATTCGGAGTCCGGTATGCTGCGAGATTCTCAGAGTATTGAACCTGCGGATGTCTCTCCCTTAGATGGGTCCGGAGCCACTGAGCAGGCACCGGCTTCTGAGGGTGTTTTCAGGCCTCAACATTTTTATATTAAACCGACGCCAGCAACAAAAACAACTTCTATGTCTAAAAAAACGATGCATGAGCCCTGTGCTCAGGCCCCTATGCCTAAAAAACAGGTCAAAATGGCTGAGGATTTAATTACTTTGATCAGGAGTTCCCAACCACCCCCTGTTAAGAGGCCTAGGCAAGGCACTGATTATGAATCTTCAGATCAGGTTTCCATTTCTTCTGATCAGGAATTTTCTATTCCACCCTATGAGGATTCTGATGCGGAGGAATCCATCCCATCTGCATCCTCCTGAGGATCTCTCTTTGAGAGACTTTGGATACTTTAAGGGAACATGTTCACTGGTAGAGTCAGGACTTCTCTGAATCAAGAGGCTTGGGGATTTCCTTCTTCCTCAGCATAGGCCTTTGGCAATACCTCCTGTATTAGACATTGTTGATGCGTTCTCAGAATCAAGCATGGCTCCTGATTCCCTGCCTGTGGCTCCTAGTAAGTCAGACAGATATTACAGGGTTCCTGACTCCCACAGATTTCTATTCAAAAATCCTGCTGCTGATCCTGAAACTATTTCTCAGGGACCCAAGGGTGTAAAGGCCCCCTACAGCCAAGAATCCCACCTCTTCTGATAGAGATTCCAGGGCACTGGATAGATTGGGTAAGAAGGTTTATACGTCTGCAGCCTTGCAATCAGGGCTTTAAACTGCCAGTTTCATATGCTTAAATATCAACAGCATGTTATTGGCTTACTGAAACACAAAATGATGATTTCTGATTGTGTGGAAAATAGTTACATGAATTATTGCATTCAGCAGAACAAGTTAGAAAGCATACTTTGCAATGTGGTTTTGATTCCTTGGAGGCCTCTTGTAGGGCCACCATTACTGGATCTGTGATTTAGAAGGTATGCCTGGCTCAAGTAGCAAAGTCTGCCTGATCATGTTAAAGCTAAATTGTTGGATGCCCCTTTGCAGCATGATACTCTGGTAATAAGGCAGAAGAAATTTTAAAGAAAATGGAAGACAAAGCTAAATCTATGCAAACTGTAAAAGATTTCTTGCAAGTGCAGCCACCCAGGATGTTCATCGTGTTTCACTGTTGCAGTCATTACACTTGGGTTATCCTGCTGGCAGGCTACCCGCAGTCGGCCAGAGTTCCAAAGTCTAGGTCCGGCGTCTGTTGCTGTCGCCTCTTCCCTGACTTGTGCGCCAGGGGTATAAAAGATGCAACCGATGCCATTTTCTCCAGTCTTTTTTGCCGTGCGGTGCCCGAAGCAAAAGCGGTTCACAAGTGCCGGTCGGCCAACTCCTGAGATTTTCGAAATAGAGTTTCAGAGCCGAAGTCTTCAATAAAGCAAAGTACCCTGTTTGGGAAACTTTTTCTTGCTTCAGACCGATGTCAGTAAAAGTTAACAATTGTATTTCTTGTGGCGTATAGGAAACAGTCCCAATGACTTCCCTCTACAGATGCCAAGCACTTACCTTTTGACAACACCCTTAGGGGGAAAGCTAGCACTTTTCTCTCAAAATTGGCACATAATCACCCAGGACAAATGGGTACTGAATATTGTTTCTCAGGGTTACAGGTTCCACTTTCACACCCTTCCAAAATCAAATGGTATGCCGGGCCTGCCACAAAACCAGTGGGCAGAGGCACAAAAACAAATTGCTGCTCTCATCGATATGGGAGCAATTCAAGGAGTACCACAGCAAGAACAGGGGGCAAGGAATTTACTCAAGACTTTTCCTGGTACCCAGAAAGGGCAAAGCCTGGAGACCAATACTGGACTTGTCAATCCTAAATACTTTTCTGGATGTTCCAAAATTCAAAATGTTAACACTACAGCAACTTCTACCCATGCTGGCCAAGAAGGCTTGGCTAGTTACTTTGGACCTCAAGGAGGCATACCTGCATGTTCCAATCAGACAATCTTGCAGAAGATACCTCCGATTCATAGCTGGCTCAATGCATTACCAATTCTCTGCACTGCCCTTTGGCTTATCTATTGCGCCCAGGGTCTTCACGAAATGCCTGGCACCAGTAATTGCATTTTGCGGACAAAAAGGAATTCAAATATATCCCTACTTGTACGACTGCCTTATTCAAGCAGAGAGCAAGGACGTTCTTCTAAAACATCTGGCGTTTGAAAGAGATTACTAATTTGCCTAGGGTACACAGTAAACGAAAAGAAATCAAAACTAGTGCCCTCTCAAGAGATGATAATCCTGGGTGCAAGCTTAAATACAACTTCCCAGATGGCTTATCTCACGCCAGACAAGCAAAGGCAACTGACTCATTACTTTCAAATGATGGCAACAAAGACCCAGCTCCCTGCAAGAAAAATTCTGCAGGTCCTGGGCTTCATGGCATCCTGCATTCCACTAATTCCATATGCAAGATTGCATATGAGGAAATTACAATGGTATCTAAAAAGTGTTTGGACTCAGCATTGCCACAGCCTGGAAACCATGTTTGTTTGTGTCTTTCAGCTTTTCCCGGTTAGGGGTCGCCTCAGCGGAGCTCCGGTCCGCTAATGATTGGCAGTAGATTTTTACGTACTGGCTTGCCGGGCCTAACTCGCAACCTTCAACGAAGGAGCGCCCATTCACGCTTGTCGCTACACAAGACTCTGAGAATCGAACGGGCAACGTGTCTGTGAGGTGACAACGATACCGCAGCACCACCACCGCAGTCTACATCCTGGAAACAATAATAACTCTAATTCCCTGCCTACAACAGGAGTTTCGATGATGGTCCCAGGCCTGTCACCTCAACAAGGGACAGCCTTTTACCTTGCCCACAGCCAGGCGGACAATAACAACGGATGCATCGGATTATGCCTGGGGGCACACATGGCAGGAAAATGTATTCAGGGCACGTGGCCCAAGGAACAAATGCGTCTTAGCATCAATCAGAGAGACGCTAGCTATACAGAATGCTCTGACAGCCTTCAAGGATCTACTACATCCAGGACAACTACTACTAAAGACTGACAATACCACAGTTTTGTGGTACATAAACAAGGGGGCACACATTCTTACCCCCTCTGCAGGCAAGCCATGACTCTGTGGAACACAGCACTGACCTATCGGGTACATCTGCAGGCACAGTTCCTGCCAGGAACAAAAAACACACTGGCAGATGAACTAAGCAGAAATCTCATGGATCCTCACGAATGGAAACTAAATCCACAGGTCTTCAGCATGATAACAAGGAAATGGGGACGCCCAGATATAGATCTTTTTGCCTCCCCTCACAACTGCCAACTACAGAAATTCTGCACAAGAACTTATCACTCACAAGCATGGAAAGTGGATGCTCTATCATTCAGCTGGAAAACCCTGACAGTTTATGCCTTTGCTCCACTGCCTCCTCTTCCCAAAGTGCTCCTAAAAGTCAGACAGGAGAAGCCAAAAATGATCCTGATTGCCCCAGACTGGCCACGCCAGCACTGGTACCCAATCCTAAAGACCTTGTCTCAAGGCCCAGCCTGGCCTTTACCTCAAATTCCTCATCTTGTGACTCAACAAAACAATCCGATTCTGCAGAGTCAACTCAGAACCTTAAATCTGGCTGCATGGCAGATAATATAGCCACTCCAGACCACACCTCTCTCTAAAGCAGTTATGGATGTCATTTTAGAAGCCAGGAGGCCCAGCACTAGGAAATCTTATGCAGAAAAATGGAATAAATTCTGTGCTTGGAACCAGGCACAAGGACTCGAACCACTTGTTCCAAATATACCTCAGATTTTACAATACCTAACTGAGATACTGGACAAAGGCCTATCATTATAAGATCCATGCCTCTGCCATTTCAGCTCATTACAATACGGAACCTCCTATTTTTTCACATCCACTACTAAAACAGTACCTCAGAGGGGCAAAAAACACAAGACCCCCCCCAAGGAGAGCACCAATACCTACTTGGGACCTCAATTTTGTTTTAGAAAAGCTCACACTGCCTCCTTTTGAGCCAGCCAGCACTGCTGATGTAAAATTCTTATGGAAAACTGCTCTGCTCCTAGCAATAATTTCAGCAAGAAGAGTCTGAGTTACAGGCATTAATGGCAGTGGAACCTTTCATCATTTTTCATCAGGACAGGGTCTCACGAAGGACAAACCCAACATTTATGCCAAAGGTGATTTCCAGTGTGGCTCTTGATCAAACAATTCATTTGCCAACTTTCTATCCAAATCCCCAGAATAAGGGGGAGAGACTTCTGCACGCTTTGGACATACACAGGCAGCTACGATTCTACTTGGACAAAATAAAAGCTTTCAAAAAAACTGAGCAACTGTTTGTAGCTTATGCTGCAGGATCACAAGGAAAGCCCATCTCAAAGCAGACCATTTCAAAATGGATAGGACACTGCACTCGCTTCTGCTATGCACAACATGGCAAGTCAGTGCCTAATGGCATTAGGCCACATTCTACCAGAGCAGCATCCACTTCAGCAGCCTTTCTCAGAGGAGTACCAACCAAAGACATTTTAGAAGCTGCAACCTGGAGTTCAGTGCACACTTTCACCAAGCACTACCACTTGCCTCTCTACTCTAAATCCAGAGCAGGCTTTGCCACTGCAGTTCTGCAGGGCCTGGTAGCCTCTCCTAATCCTATTTAGGACCAGCCACCCAACCTCAGCTTTGGGATTCTACCCAAGTGTAATGACTGCAACAGTGAAACACGATGAACATAGTATAGTTGTGTACCTACCATAAATGTAGATGTTCAAGTGTATTCACTGTTGCAGTCCAGGTTACCCACCCACCATTCCCCTTTTCATTGTTGGGACTTTTCTGTACTTCTCAATTCTATACAACCTATGTGGTGTGTTTGCTTGTAGATGAAGGAAATGTTTGTTTTATTACATGCATGCTTTTTGGCATACTTTTTTACAGCCTTCCTATTTGGGGGCACCTGACATCTGAGGCAAGAAAAAGTGAAGAAAATGGCGTCGATTGCATCTTTTATACCCCTGGCGCACTGACATCAGCGAAGGGGTGACCGCAACAGACGCCGGACCTAGACTTTGGAACTCTGGCCGACTGCGGGTAGCCTGCCAGCAGGATTACCCACGTGTAATGACTGCAACAGTGAATACACTCTAACATCTACATTTATGGTAGGTACACAACTGTACTTTCAGTAGACACTGGCCTACTAAAAATTGGTCCTTTCCTGTGTCCAACAGAGCACTCTGGGCAAATCCAGGCACTCAAAAGGCACCAGATACCAGTCACAGGTTTCTTACAGGTCAAAGCAATGGGGTGCCTCCACCTCCAAATCTGGAGGAAACAAAGCACAACCCTACAGTAAGCAGTCTCAAAGACTTTCCTCTACCATCACCAAGCACTTGTCTTTTGGCAGCCCCCTTGGGGGGGGAACTAGCACTTCATGCTCAAAATTGGCAGTTAATTACCCAAAACAAGTGGGTATTAAACATAGTATCCCAAGGGTTCAGATTTAATTTCCATATTTTGCCAATTCCAAACGGATGGCCAGATCTGCCACAAAACCAGTGGGCAGAGGCCCAGAAACAAGTCATGTCCCTCATGGATATGGGGGCTATTCACCTGGTACCAGAAAAGGAAAAAGGACAAGGTTTTTATTCAAGACTTTTCCTGGTACCCAGAAAAGACAATTCATGGTATCCAATACTGGACTTATAGATTCTGAACACATTCCTGGACATTCCAAAATTCAAAATGCTGACTTTACAACAGTTACTGCCTATGCTAGGTAGGACTGCTTGGTTAGTAACTCTAGCATATCCCAATAAGGGAATCTGCAGAAGATACCTCTGCTTCAAAGCAGATTGTTTGCATTACCAATTCTCTGCACTGCCCTCTTTTCTTCAACATCTGGCGTTTGTAAAAAGGCTTCTAGCATGCCTAAGATGCACCATAAACGAAAAGAAATCACAACTACTTGGCAGAGCGCCTCCATATAATGGCTTGTCTTATTCCTTTATCAAGACTCGTGCTTCGGCTGTCTCAGCCTACATCCAGGTGGATCAGCCTTTATTCTCTCAACACCTCTTGAAGCAGTTCCTCAGAGGGGTGGGTCACATCAGACTGCCAAGAAGGCCCTTGGCGCCAGCTTGGGATCTCAACTTTGTCCTGGAAAAGCTGACTTTACCCCCTTTCGAGCCAGTTTCCTCAGCAGATCTCCAGTACCTCTCTTGGAAGACTGCCCTTTTGCTAGCCATTACTTCTGTTAGGAGGGTGAGCTCCAGGCTCTTATGGCCACTGAACCCTTCATTTTCCACACTGACGCAAGGTCTCTCTTAGAACCAAGCCTTCCTTTATGTCTAAGGTGGTCTGTTATGTAACCCTCATCTAGATCATACACCTACCTACTTTCTTTCCTAAACCAACAAATAGAGGGGAGAGAATTCTGCACACCTTAGATGGACACAGTTGAGATTTTACCGTGACAGGACCCAAGTCAGTAAGGAAAACAGACCAGCTCCTTGTTTCATTCGCCCCTGGGGCAGAGGGTAAACCCATTACTAAGCAGACCATTTCCAAATGGATCTCTCATTATATACATTTGTTACACCTTTCATGGAAAGAGCCCTCCCAAAACCATCAGATCCCATTCCACAAGAGCAGCCTCTACCTTCACAGCCTTTGAGGGGGGTTCCCACTAAGGAAATTCTGGAAGCTGCTACTTGGACATTTATCCACACTAAGCACTACCAGCTGGCTACTTCCTCTAAGACCAGGGCAGGATTTGCATCTGCAGTCCTGCAGGGCATGTTAGCATCCCCATAATTGTGCAGCTTTCCTCCACCCACTTTTTGCTTTGGAAGTCTTCCTACAAGTGATGACTGCAACAGTGAAACACAAAGAACATAGTACAGTTGTGCACACTTTCCATAAATGTAGATGTTAGTGTATTCAATGTTGCAGTCCTGTTTCCCTCCCACCTACCCCCTTTATCTCATCTTGGGCTCTTGAGACCTTTCGGGGCAAGAAAAACTGATGTAATGGCATCTACTGTCTCCCTTTATAGCCCTGACGTCAGCCACACTCACAGAACAGCCGATGCAGGAGGGAAACCTTTGCTCTGGTACTCGGGCCGGCTGAAGGCTACCCAGCAGGGATAACCCACAAGTGATGACTGCAACAGTGAGTACACTCCTAATTTATGTTAAGTGTGCACAACTGTACTGTCTTCTGATGGTCAACTGACTAACTTTCCCTTATCCAGCCTGGTGAGAGGGATATCATTGTATCTCACAATGGAGTCTCCAGTAACCAGAATGTATGTGTGGTGGCTTTCCATATGGGCTTAGAAGTAGAGGCTGCATGAGATGTGGGTGTTTTGAAGAGTGCATTCGTGGCTACTGCGGGCATTGTGTACTTCATCAAGGAGATCTTCGGGGTTTCAGAAGGTTACATTTAAGTGCCTCAGCATGTGCTTTTATCTGCTTTGAACTATTATGGGTGCAGCGTGTATACTACCGACAAGCCGATTGACATTAGGAGAGCTTTTATGTGACAGCTGTCTCCCCAATGATATTGTGTTAAGTATGTCTTTCACATACCATATCAGTTTGAGAATTAGGTGATTGTCAGTGAACTTGGGACAATTTCCCTATTGTCTCAGGATGACCCTGTCCACCAAGCTGGTAACAGATAGTGGGAAAGGTCATGTCCGTGACAACAGGCCCTTTTTATTAGACTGCTGAAGTGAGGATATAAAATAGAAGTATTTTGTTTACAGCTATGGGGCAGTGCTTGTAAATTAGCTGACCTCTGTGCAGTTGGGTATTGGTGAAATTTCAAGGGTGCTTTTGCAGGGAGAATTGTCAACTCAAGGTGCCTGCATCTGTACAGGACACTGCCAGACACTTGAGAGAGAACTAAGGCCCTCGTGATTTATGGATTAAGTGTTTAGGGAGATGTTCTGAAGTTAACTTAGACAGCAGCAAATCCAGCATTACTTACTGAAAATTGGCTTTTTCAAGAATGATTAAAGGAGGGGATCTGCCTGATTAGCACTAGTAGTATCCAGTTTCACCACAGCTTCATGCTTCTAGAATAGAATGCTGCTTTGGTTCTCACAAGAAACAAAACAGTAGCACCAATCCCAAGATGAGAAGCAGGCATTTTTCGTTATCAACAGTCTTGTCCCAGTTGACAAGGCACTGACTGTGAATCTTCAGATCAGATATTCTTCTTGTTTCAGTGTTGCAGTAATTACATTTGGGTAATCTGCTGGCAGGTTGCCCTCAGTCGGCCTGAATGTCAGTCTTGGGTCCTGCTGTCTCCTCTTCCATGACATCAAGTCGTCAGGGGTATAAAACATGCAGCCATTTTCTCCAGTCTTTCTTGCCGCTCAGTGCCCGAAGCAGAAGCAAGTCGCAAGTGCTGGTCGGTTGACTCCTGAAATTTTCACATTCGAGTTTCAGAACCAAAGTCTTCAATTAAAGCCAAGTACCCCGTTGGGGAAACTTTTTCTTGCTCCTTACCGATGTCAGTAAAAGTTAATTGCATTACTTGTGGGAAGCAAATACCTCATAAGGATTTTCATTTGTACTGTATTCATTGCCTAGGCCCAGATCATAACGTGCCTTGCTGTTGGTTTTGTACTAGATTTAACCAATGCGCTATTAAGCGTCAGTATATCTTTTCTTCAAAATATTTTGGAAACTTATTTAATTACCCTGAAATGTCGTCTGATAGTAATCTGACTACCAGAGTTCACAAAATGCATAGAAAAGGGCAGACAGACCGTCTAGGTCCAAAACCGACGCCGAAGCTTCTCCTAAGCCAGTCACCGGTACTCAGGCACTTTTGCTACTTTTGAGTCGCAGGCCTCTACCAAGACCCATGCTGAGTCCGGTATGCCGCGAGATTCTGAGTATTGTACCCGCGGATGTGTCTCCCTCGGATGGGTCCGGAGCTGCTGAGCAGGCATCGGCTTCTGAGGGTGTTTTCAGGCCTTGACATTTCTATATAAAACTGACGCCAGCTTCAAAAACAGACAATTTCTAAGGCTATAACACCGACACATGAGCCACGTGCTCACACCCCTATGCCTAAAAAACAGATGATCAAAATGGCTGAGGACTTAATTACCTTGATCAGGGTTTCCCAACAGCCCCCCACCCCAATGAGGCCTAGGCAAGACTCTGATTATTATGAATCTTTAGATCAGGTTTCTATTTCTTCTGATTCCTCTTCTGATCAGGAATTTTCTATACCACCCTATGAGGACTCAGATGCAGAAGAATCCATCCCATCTGCATCTCCTCCTGAGGATTATTCTTTTGGAGAAACCTTACATCTGAAGTAGTTAACTTAATTTGATCAGCAACCTGTGGGTTGCGGATCCGATACGGATCCTAGCTGGCAGCATACCAAGCTAAAGATCTGAGCTCCAAGCTCCTCCCCCTTACCCACACTACCCTGCAACCTCCTTCCTATCTGCGGGGGGATTTTTCGAGCTCTAGGCGAGTGTAGCTAGTTTTTGTATTTTTCTAAAAATATTTGGGTAGTATAATTGTTAGCTGTGTGCGTGTAGTATTTTTCTATATTTTTAAATATTAGTTCTCTTCTTAACTAATCTATCCCCCTTTTATCCTTGGTAATCTCTGTCACCTAGTAGGCCCCTCTTTTACCTTTGTGTGTCTGTGTGTCTGTGAGGATATGGCTGAAAGCCAGAAAACTACTTTTTCTAAATGCACTGAGTGTGGCCATAAGCTGTCGCCAGCAGATGGTCACACTCAGTGCGTTCTTTGCTTGGGGGTTTCTCACCTTTCCTCAGGCTGCCAAATCTGTGCAGCCTTTAACCCCCGGGCCTTGTGAGATAGGAAGAACAAGCTGATTTTGATGGGTCTTCTACCAGCGGAATCAGCTTCTTCTTCCTCTTTTCCCTCGGTAGCGACAGCAGCGGCTGCGGTTGCCCAACCATCTGGCCCTCCTCCCCTGTCTGGGACTCACCCTCCCACCTCATCTCAGGGAGAGCGAGAGGCAAAAAAGGACAGAAAAGAGAGAAGGGAGAGAGAAGCCACAAATGGCAGTCCGAATTGGACCCCTCGGCCCCTCCAGCTAGGGTTCTCTCTTCTCCATTAAAGATTGCCTCCTTCCCCACGGCTCCATTCCCCACGCTTCTCACCGGAGGCCCGATCATCTTAGAGGTAGTCTCTTCGGCCCTCCTGGGTTTCGGAGTCAGGGAGCCGGCGCCGATGGTTATTGCTACCTCGACGTCGGCCATGCCCTCAAGCTTATTGGATCCTTCTTTGGATCCGAGCTCTGGGAGCTGGGCATCGGATCCGAGGGGGCGAGTGTGTCTTCAGCTCCTTTGCGATTGGAGCACATCGTCCACTCAGCCGAGCGCTTTGGCTCAGACACTGATCCCTTCGGCTCTGACACCAATCCCTTCATCTGATCCGAGGGTGCCGGCCACCTGTCTTAGAGAGGCCGGTTCCCCATCTGCATTCGACGTTGTGGAGAGAGTTCTCTCTAGAGGATCGAGACCCCTCACTCTTTCCTCTGGATCCGCCCCCACAGCTCGGTTTGTCCTCCATCATCCAGTCCCAGGGACAGCATGCGTCGTTGATGCCCCCGCTCAGCTCGGTTTGTCCTCCATCATCCAGTCCCAGGGACAGCATGTGTCGATGCCCCAGCCAGTTCCCCTGGTGGAATCCGTTGGTGAGCCCCCCCTCGGACAGTCCGCCCAAGTACATTCCTCACAAACGCCTCTTCAAAAGGAGGCACTTGGACTCCCCTGAGTCCCTCACAGAGGATACTGATTTGGAGGAAGGGGAAGGTTCTCCCAGGTTACCCCCCAACAATGTCTCCTTCGAAGACGCTATGGAAATGCTCCGCCAAAAAACCTTCCTTGGAAGAGTCTGTATTCCTGGAGGCGTTTGACACAGGCCCATCTACTACCTCTTGGGTGTTCCCCCCGGCTGACCCCCTGGTCGACCTGATTACCACCAGGGCGTGGAGGGAACTGGACACTGTGGAGCCGATCCTAGGAGGCCCGACAAGATTCTGAGCCCCACTGCAGACAAAGCTTCGTGGAGCAAGGGTTCCCCTGTAGATGCCATTGTGGTGGCGGTGGCCACCAAAAAGAACTAGCTCAAGACAATTCTTCACTCCAACCTGCTGACAAGGAGTCTCTGCTACCTTCTCTATTAGGGAGCTGAATTACTTGGCCCATGTAATCAGGCTGCAGCGGGACCTGGTTAGAGTACGCTGAGTCTCCCCCAGAGTCCATGTCGGATGAGGATAAACTGACTTTCTCGGTTCGTATGGCCACTCTCAAATCGCCGTCTAATACGTCTATGCGGCTACTCTCCCACACCACGGAAGGAGCTGCTAGAGCTCGTGGGTCCAGTATTGCCTTAAGGCATCATGCCTGGCTTCTGCTTTGGGATTTCTCGGAACCTTTCAAGGTGTCCTTCGTGAATGCACCCTTTGACTGGTCTACCCTGTTCGGGAAGACCGTCTGTGAGACGCTGGTCCAGAGCGAGAAAGACTGGAAAACGTCAGCCGTCGGAATCCACTTCTCTACACCACAGCGGTCCTTCTCCAGGAACCAGCGAGGGCAGATGATGTGGTTCCGGAAATCCGAAAATAGTAATTCTGACAATTGTGCTGAGCGTAATTTTAAAACTTTAAATGATAAGTTATATGCATACAAAAGTACGCAATTGGAGATTGATTACTTAAAGGAATGTCTGCGAGTGCAGCGTGTCCCTAAAGGGCTACGCTGCTACAAATTCCCCAACAACGCTGTGGCTGGTTCTCGTCTTTACCATAATTTAGTAAAAATCTTCGATAAAGCAGGGCTGGAAATGATAGAATGCATGGTTAAGGACTATGAAGAAAAGGCTGGTACTCTGCTTCAAGAAGTGACGGTGCTTAACGATTCCATTGTAAAGAGTAAAAACTTCCTGTCTGTTAAAAGGGAGTAT
The DNA here is from genome assembly GCF_019279795.1 of Protopterus annectens. Taxonomy (NCBI): domain Eukaryota; kingdom Metazoa; phylum Chordata; order Ceratodontiformes; family Protopteridae; genus Protopterus; species Protopterus annectens. The sequence goes on from NC_056746.1 coordinate 424,259,583, forward strand.
GATAATGTCTTTAATGAGGTGGACCAATTTTGTATCAAGATAGTGAATCGTAAAATTAGGAAACTTGAGCGTGATCTTGTGGAATACAGGGAAGGTACTGCCTACCCTAGGAATAGGCAAGACGCAAGGCAAAACACTAATGCGAATAATGAGGTAAATTTTAATGATAATGACTCTGTTCCAGCCCCAGATTTGCCTAGGAGGAGTGAAAGACTTGCCCAAAAGAACAATCAAGATGGTCCTTCGGATTTTTATTATCCCCAGGGCAGGAGGGAGACTGACTATGTACCAACCACAGGGCTGGAACAGAACATGGAGATAAGGGGTATGAATTGTACAATTATTTGTACCCCTTCCAACCATTTATCTGAAACTGTTCATGGTGAATGTGTGGTAGTGAGAAAGGGTAATTTTTGTATCTACAATTTTACTGATGTTAAAGTGACTAATGATTTTTTTGAACTCTTCACCAGAGGTTTTCAGTTTGTACCCAAACGCAATGTTGATTTAACTTGTGTCTTGGTGGACCTAAAAATGTTTACCAGACGTTTGAATCTTGCTTTGTATTTTAAAGATCAAACCCAGATTGTGGAGGGGCTATCTAGACCTAGTACTTTTAATCCGCCTTTGAATCCATTTCTAAAAGTTTTGAGGAATTGGTAGGAGCTGATTTAAGAAATCATTGCACTAATAGGGCACACACTTCATACTCCAACTTGAACCAGGATTTAAGCCAATTAATAGACAGGTTCAGAGAAGAAGACATCAGGGTGATGAAGCCGGACAAGGGTGGTGGCACTGTTTTAATGTACAACATGGTATGTGATACATTCATTTACAACATGTTACAGGATACCGAACGATATGAATTAATTTCCAGAAATGAGTTGAATTTAGCACACTCCAAAATTAGTTTTCTGCTTACGGATCATTTGTTACAGGGAGCCATTAATGAGAAGTTGTTCAATTACCTCTATGTTAAGAACCCAAGCATCCCGGTGATATTTGGGATTCCTAAGACCCACAAAGGCTTAGCTCCACTAAATTTTAGACCTATTGTTGCAGGAGCCGGTGGTATAACTGAACCACTGGGCAAATTCATTGATTTCACCATTAACAAATTTGCATTTTCACTGGACCATGTGTGCAAGGACTCGTGGGAATTTTTGAAAGGTATCCAGAAAGAATTATTTAAGCCTGACCTGCTAATGGTCACTATTGACATAGTGGAGTTATTTCCCAGCATTCCCCACAATTTAGGTTTGGAATGGTTTAATGACACATTAGTGGCTATGTCGAACCTGGATGGCAATACCATTGGATTATTGGTGGAATTTATGGAAATTATATTAGAAAATAATTTCATCTATTTCATTGGTGAGTTTTTTAAGCAGAAAAATGGTGTAGCAATGGGGACTGCTTGTGCCTCCAGCTATGCCAATATTGTTTTGCACCATTGGGAGTGAATTTATTTTCTCCACACATTGGGTCAGGTTCATTAGTCATTACAAAAGATACCTGGATGACATATGTTTGCTCTGGAATGGTACTTTGGACCAATTTCTCGATTTTATGGATTATATTAACTCCACCACCTTTTTCTTGAAATTCACCTACAATGTAAGTCATGAATCCCTGAACTATTTGGACATTACTCTTTCCAAGGACATTTACAATGGTATTTTCCAGTCCAAAGTTTATAGAAGAGTCCTTTTCGAACTCCTATTTACACTGACAGTGGTCACCCTTTTTATCAGAAAAACGGCATAGTCAAAGGACAGTTAATACGTGCCTCAAGAATGTGTAGTACGGATGAATTTTTTCTAGAAGAGGTGGATCTATTAAAGCAGCTATTTTGAGAAAGAGGGTACCCGGCACTTTTGGTTGATGAGTTAGCCAAGGAGGTCATTGCGGGTAGGGACGATGTATATTCCCCTTTGTTGGGGAAAGGGACAACACAGAATATTGGTTCAAAATCTTTGGGGAAGTTTGATTCTCACAATAGCTTTGTGTACACTTTTTCAGAGGATTCTTCCCAGGTAGAACAGTCAATTTTAAGATTTTGGCCTATTCTGAAACAGCATGAAGAGCTCAAGCAAATAATCAATGAGCGTCCCTCTTTTGTTAGGAAGGACAGGAATCTCAAAGGGTTATTTGAAGGGAAACCTAGAGTAGGTGGTAAGCGAATTTGCCCCAAACCTGGGACCTACAGTTGTGGAGCATGCAAGCAGTGCACCTATGTGGTAAACGATAGTGTATTATTCATCCCATCAAGAAGATTTAAATTTAGGGCTGACTATTACTATAACTGTGGGGTGAAGGGTGTTGTGTATTTGGGTTTTTGTATACAATGCTGTAGTTTCTATGTGGGTAAAACCGAGAGAACCCTTAGAAGAAGGATTTACTAGCATTTATGTGAAATTTCTAAAAAGAAGGACACTAATGCTTTCTTCAAACATCTTGGCACATGTCCTAATATGCAGTTGAGATTTATGGTTTTAGAGCAAGTTCTGCAGGACAGTAGAGGAGGGGACTGGGAGGCCCGGCTTGAGTATAAGGAGCTGTTGTGGCAACTTAAACTGAATGCCACAAAACCCCCAGGCCTGAATGACAGTGTCAGCATTGCTAGTGTCCTTAAATTAAGAAGGGCTAAATTATAAATTATAATTTATAAAACTACAGTTTTTATGGCTGAGTCCATTTTATACAACAGATAGTTTTATTTATTTATCAACTAATAAATTTCATCACTTTTTGTAGGCATTTTTTGCATAGTGTATTGAACACACACACTGTGATTTTATAGGTTCTATTTATTCATTTACCCACTTTAACATAGATTTAAAAAAAAAGATTTTTAGGATTGATTAATGATGCATTAATGTTTTTCAATGTTTTTTAATGTTTATCAATGTTTCTTAATGTTTTTTAACATTTTATTGTTCTACAGAAGTGTTTTTATCACTGCATGGCTTACAATTTTTTAAGAGCATGGCTCAGTGGCTCTGTTTGCACTAGGTTACCAATTAACAATGTATTTGCCTATTAATTTATTTGCCCATCAACTAAGCTGTTAACACATTTGATCATGTGATATTACTTGTAGTATATAAATCTGTGTTTTTGTGAGTGCAAACTCATCTTGAAAGCCTGGTACTGATCCAGGCGAAAGCGCTTGATCTCATATGTTTTTCGTCTTTTATTTTGAATAAATTTGGCAGTGAGCTACAGTTGAACTGATTCGCTTTTGTCCTTTGCTCTGGATTTTGGTATTTATTGGTTTGGAGTTTTTTTTGGTTCCTTCGTGAATGCACCCTTTGACTGGTCTACCCTGTTCGGGAAGACCGTCCGTGAGACGCTGGTCCAGAGCGAGGAAAGACTGGAAAACGTCAGCTGTCGGAATCCACTTCTCTACACCACAGCGGTCCTTTTCCAGGAACCAGCGAGGGCAGATGATGTGGTTCCGGAAATCTCAGCAAGCCCAGTACGCTCAGGACCACTTCTCCCCCAGAGGCCGAGGGGGACAAGGTGGACGCCGGCCCAGAGGCAGAGGGGGACCGAAGAATTTCGGGTCACTGGAACCTTTTTCCGACCGAACCATGCAGCAGCCCTGAAGGGTTGCCCGACTGCTCCTCTCTGGAGGCAGTCGGGGGCGTTTTTCGAGGCACCTGGCCCAATGGGAGTCGATCACAACAGATCGCTGGGTGCTTCAGATAATATCCAGAGGCTATTCAATCTCCTTCATAAACAAGCCCTCTTACTCAAGACACCTCTCAGATGTTCCACCCACTCAAAGGGATGCCGCAGCTTTGGAAATAAAAAAGCTGTTAGAAAAAAGAGCCATCCAGCATGTGCCCCCAGACCAGCCTGGATTAGGCATTTACTCCAGGATGTTCTTCGTGTTTCACTGTTGCAGTCATTACAATTGGGTTATCCTGCTGGCAGACTACCCTCAGTCGGCCTGAATTCCAAAGTCTAGGTCCAGCATCGGTTGCTGTCGCCTCCTCCCTGACATCAGTGCGCCAGGGGTATAAAAGATGCAGCCGACGCCATTTTCTTCAGTCTTCCTTGGCGCGCGGTGCCCGAAGCAAAAGCAGTTCGCTAGTGCCAGTCGGCCGACTCCTGAGATTTTCGTGTTCGAATTTCATATCCAAAGTCTTCACTAAAAGCTAAGTACCCCAATGGGGAAACTTTTTTTCTTGCTCCAGACCGATGTCAGAAAAAGTTAATTGTATCTTGTGGGAAGCAAATACCTCATAAGGACTTTCATTCTTACTGTATTCCTTGCCTAGGCCCTGACCACGATGTTGCTAGTTGTTGGTTTTGTGCTAGATTTAACCCAGCGCACTATTAAGCGTCTGTACGATTTTGCATTTCACTATTTTGGCAGAAGATTTAACTATACAGCGTCGTCGGATAGCCATCCGACTACCGGAATTCACAAGAAATGCAAGGAAAAGGACAGGCATCCGAGGTCCAAAACTGACTAGGCTTCTTCTAAGCCAGTCGCCGGCTCTGTGAGGCGCCTTCGCAACCCCTGACGACCGCTACTTTAGACTCGCAGGCTGCTACCGACACCCACGTGGTGTCTACCAGGCCGCTGGAAGCTCAAGGTATTGGACCTTGGGAAACTATTCCCTCAGATGGGTTTGGAGCCACTGAGCAGGCATCTGCTTCTGAGGGTGTTTTCAGACCTACTCAGTTATATGTTAAAATGACTTCAGCTTCAAGGCAAAGACTAAAGCACCTTTAAAGACAAACAAGTACAACAGCCTCATGGACAGGCCTCCATGCCTAAACAACAGATGCTCAAAATGGCCGAAGACCTAATTACTTTGATCAGGGGTTCCCATCCCCCTCCTGATAAGAGGCCTAGGCAAGAGACAGAATGAATCTTCAGATCGGGTTTCCATTTCATCTGATTCCTCTTCTGATCAAGAATACTCTCTTCCTCCCTATGAGGATTCTGATGCTGAAGAATCGATCCCTTCAGCCTCTCCTGAGGATTATTCTTTTGGGGAAACTTTACATACCATGAGGGAGCATTTCCACTGGGAGAGCCAAGATTATTCAGAATCTAAGAAAAGGCTCAGAGACTTCCTTTTACTACCACAACAACACAGGCCCTTAGCTATTCCACCTGTGTTAGACATTGTAGATGTATTTTCAGAGTCCAGTCTGACCCCTGACACCCTTACCTCCAGCTCCTGTTAAGCCAGACAGGTACTACAGGGTTCCTGACTCTCATAAATTCCTTTTCAAAAACCCTGCTGCTGACCCAAAAACTCTCTCAGGGTCCCACAGGGGTCGAGGCTTCCACTGCTAAAAACCCTACTCCCTCTGTCAGGGATTCTAGGGCACTGGACAGATGGGGGAAAAGATTTACACTTCTGCTACCCTGGTTATAAGGGTTTTAAATTGTCAGTTTCATATGCTTAATATATAATGTCACTGCTTAAACAGAAAATGTTAAATTCTGAATGTGCAGAAAACAAAGAAATGCAGGAATTATCGCATGCAGGTGAACAAGTTGGAAAGCATACTTTGCAATGTTTTGATTCACTGGAGGCCTCCTACAGGGCCGCAGTTACGGGTTCTGTCATTAGGAGGCATGCTTGGTTAAAAGAACAAAAATCTACCTGATCATGTTAAAGCAAAATTATTAGATGCTCCATTACAGCATGATGCTTTGTTTGGTATTAAAGCAGAAGGTGTTGAAGAAAATGGAGGACGAACCTAAATCTATGCAAACAGTCAAGGATTTCTTACAGGTACAGCCACCAAGATTTAGCAGACACTGGCCTACAAAGAATTGGTCCTTTCCAGTGTCGGGCCACAAAGGGGCAGATACAGATGCCCTAGAGGCAGATCCCAGCCCCAAGGTTCATACAGGTCTAAACAATGGGGTGCTTCTACCTCCAAAACTGGAGAAGACAAATCACAGCCATACAAGAACCAGTCCCAATAACCCCCCCCCCTCTCCTGCCTGCACCAAGCACATGTCCTTCATGGATGCATCTGCAGTCATAACAAGTGGGTTGTCCTGTCGTCAGGCAGCCCTGCAGTCGGCCGGATTCTAAAGTCCGGGTCCGGCTTCGGCTGATGTCGCACTTCTCCAGACGTCATCTCTGTTGGTCTTCGGGTATAAAAGCATCAGCCGACGCCATTTTCCTCAGTCTTTCTTGCCGCGTGGCGCCCGAAGCAGAAGCTGTTCGCAAGTGCCGGTCGGTCGGATCCAGAGATTACTTCTACCGAATACTTCTTCGAAGACTTCTAAAGCTAAGTACCCCGTTGGGGACTCTTTCTTGCCTCAGCCGATGTCAGAAAAAGTTAACAATTGTTTAACCTGTGGGAAACAAATACCTCATAAAGATTTCCACTCTTACTGTCTGCCTTGTTTAGGCCCAGCCCACGACGTAGCAGCCTGTTCGGCCTGTGCCTCTTTCAACCGACGAACGCTTAGGCGTCGGTCGGAGTTTGCAGAACAGTTTTTCGGTTCTGATTTTGCGTACATTATGCCGTCAGATCCTCCGACTACCCAATCTACCAAAAAACGCAAAGATAAAGACCGACACTCGCGGTCCGCGGTTTCGGCCGAAACCACGGTAAAGCAAACCGCGAGTGTCTCGGTTTCGGCCGAAACTGAGAAAACTGATCAAAGTACAGCTGAACCTATTCTTACAACTGAGGCCCCTGCTACAACTCTTGAATCGACCTCAGAAATTTTACCCACTACGGTGGTTGACTTATCAGACACCATCCCCTTGGATGTCTCTACCCCAGCACGTGGTGCTGCTAGGCCTCCAGCAGTCATGTCCATTAAGGCCTGCGCCAGGGCTGAACCAGGCAAGACTACTAAAACAGTGCCTGTTAAACCTCGCACATCCAGGCCCTCTTCTAGTTCTCAAATGCTTTCTTTGGCAGAAGATTTAATTTCTTTAATTAGAGGATCTCAATCTCACCCAGACAGGGCCTCTCAGCCCCAGAGAAGAGACCTAGGGCAGAGCCCCTGAGCCAGTGTCTTCTGATGATTCTGCTGATGAATCAGACATAACTGACCAGCCAGAGGCTCCCTTCTCCAATTTTGAAGATTCTGATGCTGAAGAATCCATTCCAGCTGCTTCCCCACCAGAAGAATTCTCCTTTGGGGAAACCTTGCATGCCATGCGAGAACAGTTCCAATGGCAGCAACAGGATTTTCAGACTCCAGAAAAGACTTAGAACCTTTCTGCACCTCCCACAGCACAGGCCCTTAGCTATACCTCCTGTTCTCTCTGTGGTGGATGATGCTTTCAATGATGTTTGCTCCGCTCCAGATTCTTTACCCCAGCCCCTGCCAAACCAGACAGATTTTACAGGGTGCCAGATACTCATCACCACCTTTACAAGGCCCCACTTGCAGACCCAGAAACTATATCCCAGGGTCCCAAGGCAGTAGCCGACCACAGCTAAAACCCTATTCCTTCTGAAAGGGAAGCAAGGTCATTAGACAGATGGGGTAAAAGGTCTACACTTCAGCTACTCTCTCAGCTAGAGCTTTAAACTGTCAGTTTCACATGATACAATACCAAGAGTTTATGCTTGATCAGTTAACTAAAAACTAACCACTGATGAATCTCTTGATAAGAAATATGTATTAGAGATGGTAAATAACATACAACAGGTTAGCAACCATTCCTTAAAATGTGGCTATGATGCACTGGAGGCTTCATTTTAGATCAGCCATGACAGGCACAGTGATAAGAAGGCATGCATGGCTAAAGGAACAAGCTTTACCGGATCATGTTAAAGCTAAGTTGCTAGATGCTCCTATGGACAAGACAAGTTTGTTTGGTACACCTGCCCAGCAGGTTATGAAGAAAATGGAAGAAAAGGCAAAATCTGTTCAAACTGTTAAAGATTTCTTGCAGGTTCAACCCCAAGGTTTAGCAGGAACTGGCCTGCCAAAATTGGTCCTTTCCTGACTCCACAAAATTTCAAAGGGGCAGGAATAGGCGTTCCAGAGGCAGAAACCAATCCAGAGGAGGTGCCTACAGAGGACGACAGTGGCAAGGTAACAACAGAGGCACAGACACAGCCACTGCCACTACATCAGCACAACCACAGTGACTTAATCCTAAATCCGCCTACCAGGGAACAAATAGCAGCTCCTCTAGGCGGAAAGTTAACCTTATTTTCAAAGAACTGGCACTACATAACAAAAGACAAGTGGATTTTACAAACCATAGATCAAGGTTACGGTTTCACTTCCACACTTTACCAGTCAAAAGAGGAATGCCAAATCTACCTCCAAATCAAAAACAGAGGCTCTACGCCAGATAATGGAGTTAGCAAACATGAGAGCTGTGGAAAGAGTGCCAACAGCAGAACAAGGAAAGGGTTCTATTCCAGACTATTCCTAGTTCCAAGAAAGGAAAAAGTTGGAGACCAATTCTTGACCTGTCCACCTTAAATACATACATCATTGTCCCAAAATTCAAAATGCTGACCCTACAGCAACTTCTTCCCATGCTGGGCAAGGAGTCTTGGCTGGTAACTCTAGATCTCAAGGAGGCATACCTGCACGTCCCCATTCGACCAATCTGCAGAAGATACCTCAGATTTCTTGCAGGATCAGAGCACTATCAATTCTCAGCATTGCCCTTTGGCTTACCTACTGCCCAGAGTATTCACAAAATGCCTGGCATCAGTAATCGCCATTGCAGACTACAGGGAATTCAAATTTACCCATACCTGGACGACTGCCTGCTACAAGGGACAACAAAAGCAAGCTGACAACAGATTTACAAAGGGTCATTTACTTGCTACAAGGACTGGGATACACAGTCAATTTACAAAAGTCAAGGCTGATACCATCCCAAACAAGGACATTCTTGGGCGGAATTGGACACAGTACAACAAATGGCATTCCTGACTACAGAAAAACAAAAGAACTTCCTCTTTACTTCTTGGCACTAACAAAACTGAACAAGTTAACAGCAAGAAAAGTTCTGCAGGCCTTGGGCTTCATGGCATCATGCATAATCTTGGTCCCATTTGCCAGACTACATATGAGGAAACTACAGTGGTACCTAAAGAATTTATGGTCCCAACACAGACACAGTCTAGAAACAGAAATCCCACTAATTCCATTCTTAAAACAGGAGTTCCTATGGTGGGCTCAGGCATGCCAGTCAAACCCAGGCCTACCCTTTCGCAGATGTCAACCAAGCCAGACCATCACAACAGGCGCTTCAGACCTAGGATGGGGGCCCACATGCTGGACAAATGCGTGCAAGGATTGTGGACACAGGATCAACTTCACCTGCACATCAATCTAAAAGAAATGCTGGCAGTAAAACTGGCAATCCAAAAGTTCAAACCATTTCTCAAAGAGGGCCAGTTGATGATAAGGACAGACAACACCACAGTCATGTGGTACATCAACAAACAGGGAGGCACTCATTCATACCCCTATGCAGAATGACCTTGGAGCTGTGGACCCTGGCACTCAGCTACAACATTCAGTTACAGGCAATATTTGTACGGGAAAAGACAATACTCTAGCAGACATATTAAGCAGAACCACGGATGCCCACGAATGGCTGCTGCATCCGGACATCTTCAAGACCATCTCAAAGAAATGGGGTATGCCACAGATAGACCTATTCGCATCACCTCTCAATCACCAGCTCAAAAAATTCTGCACAAGGACATTCCACCCACTAGCATGGAAGGTGGACTCACTCTCCTTCAACTGGAAAGGCCTAACAGCATATGCATTCCCACCTCTTCCTTTGATACACAAGGTACTACTAAAAATCAAGGAAGAACGTCCAAGGATAATCCTGATAGCTCCAAACTGGCCAAGACAACACTGGTACCCACTACTGAAGAGCATGTCTCGGAACAATATGTGGCCAAATACCCCTGATGCCTTTGATGTTAACTCAGAACAACTACAGCATCATACATCCAAACCTAAAAACGCTGCAACTGACTGCATGGAACATCACATAGCAGCAGCTAATCCAGAACTTTCCCAAAGAGTTAAAGACATCATTCTTGAAGCACGCAGACCTTCAACAAGAAGGAACTATGCTGGAAAATGGAAAAGGTTTGTCATTTGGAGTACGGAAAGAGGAAAAGATGTGTCAAACATAGATATGCCTAACATTCTGGAGTATCTGGCGAACTTCTTCATTCAGGCCTGTCCTACTCCTCCATCAAGATACATGCATCAGCTATTTCAGCAGAATACAGCTTTGATCCACCTGTTTTTCGCACCCTTTGCTCAGGCAGTTCCTCAGAGGAATCAAGAATGTAAAACCTCCAAGGAAACCACCATTACCAGCTTGGGATTTAAACTTTGTGCTAGAAAAGCTGACACTATCACCCTTTGAACCAGCAGCAACAGCAGACCTACAACACCTGTCATGGAAAACTGCTTTCCTACTGGCAATTACTTCAGCAAGGAGGGTTTCAGAACTACAGGCCTTAATGGCAGTGCAACCCTTCCTAATCTTCCACCAAGATAGAGTGTCCATGAGGACTAACCCTACATTTATGCCCAAGGTGGTATCCAGAGTGTCTTTAAACCAGGCAATCCACCTACCTACCTTCTTTCCCAACCCACAAAACAGAGGGGGAAGAATACTGCATACCTTGGATGTACATAGACAGCTACGCTACTACTTGGACAGAACAAAAAGTAGCAGAAAGACTGACCAACTTTTGTAGCCTATGCAACAGGAAGGGAAGGAAAAGCTATTTCCAAACAGACAATCTCCAAATGGATAGGAAATTGCATAAGATACTGTTACTCCTTCCATGGAAAACCAATTCCACAGAACATAAGACCTCATTCTACAAGGGCAACAGCCACTACCACAGCCTTCTTCAGGAGTGGCAACCAAAGACATTATTGAGGCTACTTGGACCTCCGTGCATACATTTGCCAAGCATTATAATTTGCCTCTATATTCCAGATCCCGAGCAGGGTTTGCCACTGCTGTACTGCAAGGGATCCTAAACACACCATAATCTACTTTTATCCTCCTCCCCTAGTTGGCTATGGTATTCTACCCACTTGTTATGACTGAAGATGCATCCATGAAGGACATAGTACAGTTTTGTACCTACCATAAATGTAGATGTCCGAACTGGATAGCATCTGCAGTCAGGATTACCCTCCCTCTTTCCCCTCTGTGGTACTCCTAGGGTGTTTACCCTCCTAATAGCTAGCTGTTGGGGGGGGAGTCTTTTATGGTGTATTTGTTTGTATATATGTACATATATGCTTATTGTTGTGTTTACCTCTATCTATTTGGAAACATTGGCATCCATCCAAATTTTAGCCTGCAAGAGGGCTACTGGCATCTGGGGCAAGAAACACTGAGGAAAATGGCGTCGGCTGGTGCTTTTATACCCGAAGACCAACAGAGATGACGGGAGAAGTGCGACATCAGCCGAAGCCGGACCCGGACTTTGGAATCCGGCCGACTGCAGGGCTGCCTGACGACAGGACAACCCACTTGTTATGACTGCAGATGCTATCCAGTTCGGACATCTACATTTATGGTAGGTACAAAACTGTACTTTATCTTCTGGCAGCACCTTTAGGGGGAAAAATAGCACTTTTTTTCTCAAAATTGGCACATAACCCAGGACAAATGGGTCTTAAACATAGTGTCACAAGGCTACAAGTTTCACTTCCATACACTGCCAAGGGCAAACGGTTGGCCAGACCTGTCAAAACATCAATGGGCAGAGGCACAAAAACAAGTCTCATCCCTCATGGACATGAGGGCCATTCAACAAGTACCAGAGCAAGAGCAGTTACAAGGATTTTATTCAAGTCTGTTCTTGGTACCCAGAAAGGACAAAGCGTGGAGACCAGTACTGGACCTATATATTCTAAACACATCTGGATATTCCAAAATTCAAAATGTTGACTCTACAGCAGCTTCTGACCGTGTTGGGCAAGAAGGCTTGGCTTGTGACTTTAGATCTAAAAGAGGCATACCTGCATGCCCCAATCAGACAAACATGCAGAAGATACCTCAGATTCAAAGCTGGCTCAATGCACTACCAATTCTCTGCACTGCCCTTTGGCTTATCTGCTGCACCCAGGGTCTTCACAAAGTGCCTTGCACCAGTAATTGCATTCTGCAGACAGAGGAATACAAATATGTCCTTACTTGGACGACTGCCTCATTCAAGCAGAGAATAAGGACATTCTACTACAGCATCTGCCGCTTGTAAAGAGATTGCTACCATACCTAGGTTATACAGTCAACAAACTGAAATCAAAACCAGTACCCTCTCAAGAGAATATTCCTGGGTGCAAGCTTAAATACAACTGCCCAGATGGCTTATCTCACTTCAAACAAAGGCAACTGACTACCTGTTTCAAACTGTTGGCAACAAAGACCCGGTTATCTGCAAGAAAAGGTCTGCAGGCTTTGGGCTTCATGGCATCCTGCATTCTACTAATTCCATATGCAAGACTGCATATGAGGAAACTTCAGTGATACCTAAAAAGTGTTTGGACTCAACATTGCCACAGCCTGGAAACAATAGATGTGAGAGTGTTCAATCTCGCCTTTGTTCTTACACATGGGTTCGGAGCCGATCCTCGGCTCCGTGTCGGCCGCTTGCAAGCTCTGCATCGAGAAGAAGCTCGAGATCACCTAATACCCACAATCCCCCTCTGCCTTTACCTCAGATCTAGTTTGCCGCTGCAGCGTTCGCATCACTGGGTCGAGCTCGAGCACCTGAGATAAGATTTAGAATTTTATTCTTGTATTTTTTCTTGGTACTTTAGTATTATAAAGCTATTTAGTGATAATTTGTGTGTGTGTGGTAAGATTAAGGGAATCTCGGTACCGTTAAGTTGTAAAACTTAGAGTTCTCTTCGGGGCCTACCACCCCTTATTGGATTTGACAACCGGATTGATTTTCACTACTGGATTTGACAATTTTACCGGACTTGACTATTTTACTGGATTTGACTTTTTTCTCCCTTATAGTGACATGTCTGAAAAGGCCAAATCGGGGTTCAAGCGTTGCCAATGTGGGCAAAAGATGTCAGTAATTGACAATCATAGTTCCTGCGTCTACTGTCTTGGCCCTCTCCATCTGCAAGAAGACTGCTCTATTTGTCATTCTTTCAGTGGGAGGGTCATGACAGATAGGCGCAGGAAACTAATGGATAGGGGTTTGTTAAAACCTTCCTTTCAGGAGGCTCTGGATGCTTCTGACCAGGCATCCAAGTCCTCGAAGGAATCGAAGACGTCTGAGCCCAAGTCATCGGCTCCGAGCTCTTCGACTAAAGTTAGATCACCGGTTCCACAGACTTCGGGGCCGAGTGTTCAACTGTTGTCAGTTTCCGAGCCTCGAGTCTTGGAACCGGCGATGGAGCTCCCTCCCCCGACACTGAGGTCGGCTCCGTCTTCGGTTCCTTCGACCCGTTCTTCTAAGCTCTCCGACATCGATGTGGACCGTGTGGTGCAGAAATTATTGGAACATTCGGCCCTATCCAAACTTATCTCGGTTTCCACCCAATTGGTGTCGAAACTTGAAGGCCTTCCATTATCTCCATCCCTTCCTCCTCCGAGACCTGTCCAGTCTTTGGAGCCGGAAGAGGTTGATCTACTGATTGTGGAGCCCTCGGTGCCAGAACCGTCCTTTTCTCGGTCGGCTCCTTTCACCTCGACTCCGTCTGATCCGGTACCGGAGTCTCGGAGCCGACGATCCATCCTTGGTTCCGGGGCCAAGAGTCGAACCGACGTTTCAGTTCTGACTCTTCCTCTCGGGGCCTCGGCGCGGATCAATTCGGCTCCGTCCTCTGGGTCGATGCCTTCGGTGCCTGTCTGGGATTCTTCCCATTTCTTCGGAACCGGGAGATTCCTCGACTCGGGTCCCGGGGGCCTTCGATCTCATGAGGAAGGTGTTGTCTACCCAGACAACCACATCAGTAGAAGCAGCCTCTCCTCCCCATAAAGGACCGTTATCTTCCTCTGCACCAACGGCCACATCCAAGAGTCGAGCACCGGTGTCTCAGCCCCTGGAGGGTGCCCCTCTTCCTCGGAGGCTTCTTCGGATGCTCCCCCCGAAGAGGTCCCTAGGAAAAGATTGTGTAAGAGGAGACGCTTAGATTCTCCACAAGAATCTTTGACATCCGATACTGTCTTGGATGAGTCAGAAGGGTCCCCAAAGTCACCTTCATAAGATGTCTCCTTTTCTGACATCTTGGAGATCCTGAAGCAGAGAGGTGATTGGCAGTCCCTCCCCCCTTCTGAGGATGAGTCAGTCTTGCTGAAGGCATTTGGTGCTCGCCCTTCCTCCTCCTGGGTCACTCTGCCCTTCGATGAGTTAATGGAGTTGATTGCTCGAAGGGCGTGGGAGACACCTGACACGGTGGAACCGGTCCCTAGGAAGCCTAATAAGTACATCACTGCACCCCAAGACCAGGCTTACCTCACAAAGGGAGTTCCAGTGGACGCCATGGTGGTGGCAGCGGCCACAAAAAAGGAGATGTCTGAATCTTCCTCATCTGTCCATCCGCCTAACAAAGATTCTAGGACTATGGACAGATACGGGAAGCGCATTTTTAGTTCAGCGGCTTTTTCTATGCGATCCCTGAACTATTTGACCCATTTTACACATTTACAGAGGGATCTAGTCAAAGAGCTGAGAGATACCCTCCAGGGTACTACAGATGCTGCGGTCTCAGAGAAAGTTACAGCACATCTAAATACCCTTACATCCATTGTTAACTCATCCATGAGGCTGATATCATACGCAGCCGAAGGATCGAGTAGGGCAGCAGCTTCAGCGATTGCTCTTCGCAAGCAATCCTGGATGCGCTTATGTTCATTTGCGGAAGCCTTCAAGTCTTCCTTTACTAACGCCCCATTTGATGGTGCCACACTTTTGGCCCCAAAGTAAAGGAGACCCTTACCGGTGTGAACAGGAGGGAAAGACTCTGTCTGCTGTCGGAGTCCGTTTTCCACCCTTCCAGACCGTTCCCCAAAGGGCAACGTGGTGGAAAATGTGGTTTCAAAACCCCAAGGATCTTTCCCAGGCACACAGGGTGATGCCCTCTAGAGGCAGAGGAGGGGCAGAGGTGGAAGACGCCGCCCTGGCGGCAGAGGGGTCCACAAAACCAAGGTGACAGGGATATCCCCTGGAAAACCTTTCCAGCACTCCTGAGAGGAGGCCCGACTGTCCTGCTCTGGAGGCAGTTGGGGTCGCTTAGCTTTATACCCTCAGGCCTGGCAAAACATTACTACAGACAACTGGGTAAAAGCGTTGTTACCAGAGGTTACAAAATACCATTCCTATCCACCCCATTCCAAAGAGAAACTCCCAGATGTACCGCCCATCTGCGAGACCCAGCAGCTATAGAAATTTCAAAGCTGCTAGAAAGAGTCATCCAACCAGTCCCAGCGGACCAAATAGGATTCGAACTTACTCAAGGTTCTTTTTAGTTCCAAAGAAGACAGGGGACTGGAGGCCGATTCTGGACCTAAGCAACCTCAACACCTTTGTCAAGAAGGAAAAGTTCGAATGGTCACGCTTCAATCGATCCTTCCATTCCTACAGAAGGGCGACTGGATGTGCTCAATAGATCTGAAGGGCGATACTACCACATCAAAATGGCCAGGGCGTCCAGGGATCATTTGCGCTTCGGCTGGGAGCCAGTCACTACCAGTTTGAGCCCTGCCCTTTAGTCTGACCTCAGCCCCCAGGGTTTTCACCAAATGCATGGCAGTGGTAGCGTCTCATCTGAGACGCCTAGGATTCCAGGTGTTTCCGTATCTGGACGACTGGCTCCTGTCTGCCACCACCTGGCGTCAACTGATACAGGCCAGGGATTACACCCTACAACTTTGTATTCACCTCGAATTTCCGTAAATTTCGAAAAATCTTTACTACAGTCATCACAGCATATCTTATTCATAGGAGCGGAATTAGATACGCATCATTTAATTCTAAGGCTTCCTCCAGAAAGGATAGTCGCTCTTCAAAACAACATTTCTCTCCTTCTGTCGTCCAAAAAATCCCCGGCAAAGCTGGTTCTAAAGGTCTTGGGTCTCATGGCAGCTTCTCTCATTGCGATACCATTGGGAAGACTGCACATGAGAGTTCTACAATGGCTGCTGTTTGCACAGTGGTTGTTCCAACAGCTACCTCTGACACACGAAATTCTGATTACAAACACATGCAAATCACACCTAACTTGGTGGCTTCAGACTTGCAACCTTTCCAGCGGAAGACCATTTGTGCTACCCACACCGTCAGCGACGATAACCACGGACGCTTCCCTGATAGGGTGGGGGGACATCTTTCAGGGACAGACAGTCCAAGGCGAATGGACCAATCTGGAGTACAATCTGCACATCAATGTTCTGGAGTTGAGGGCAGTGTTTTTAGCGTTGCAACACTTTGGACTATTGCAGTTCAGACAGACAACATGTCTGTAGTCTGGTACATAAACAAGCAAGGGGGAACCAGGTCTTATCAACAATACAGAGAGGCCATGCGAATTTGGCAATGAGCGGAGTCCACGGGTCGCTTTCTGATCGCAACGCACATCCCGGGGTCATCCAACGTCATAGCTGACAGGCTGAGCAGAGCAATACTGTTGCCTCACGAGTGGTCCCTCAAACAGTCAATTGCGAACACGATATTTCGCAAGTGGGGCCAGCCTTCCTGCGATCTGTTTGCGTCTCTAATGAACGCCAAATGTAGGAGCTACTTTGCCCTATTACCCCCTCCAGGGGAAGTCCCCAGGGACGCGCTGGTGCACGATTGGCCCCCGGGTCTCCTGTATGCTTTTCCTCCCTTTCCCCTGATTGCAAAGTTTCTGCAGAAAGCCAACAACCTTCAGAAGACGATAATCCTCATTGCCCCATTCTGGCCTCGTCAAATTTGGTTCCCCTTTCTATTGCATCACCGCATTCGGGGACCTTGGATGCTGGACCCAGAGCCAGATCTACTGACTCACTCGTCAGGAGTTCCTCACCCATCTCTCGAATCACTCCATCTAGCAGCTTGGCTGCTCCGCTTCCCTTTCTAGCCAGGTCTGATTCCCTTACACCGGCAGTTCAGAATATATTGGTGGCTTCTTATAAAGCTTCCACTACAAAAACCTACACCAGTAAATGGAAGCGTTTCGTCTTCTGGGCTAATTCACATCATTTGGACCCTGTTATAGCTCCGTTGAACAAGATCTTGGAGTTTGACAGAATTGTTCCATGAAGGAGCTTCTCCTGCCACTTTGAGTGCAATTGGCTGCCATTTCTAACTTTCATGTGGAAGAATGTGGTGCGCCTGTTACAGCTCACAGACTTTGTAAGGCTTTTTTAAAAGGATCCTTTCATATCAGACCACCAGTTAGAACTCCTACATCACCTTGGAATCTGAACCTCTTACTTTCTAAATTGATGTTGCCCCCTTTTGAGCCAGCCTCAGTTTGCCCATTGAAATTTTTATCGTGGAAGACTCTATTCCTGGTGGCCATTACATCCGCTAGGCGAGTGTCTGAACTTCAGGCTCTTTCTATTAAACACCCTTATTTAATTTTCCACTCTGACAGAGTATCCCTTCGCACTAATCCATCCTTTCTCCCCAAAGTTTGCTCTACTAATAATATTAATCAGTCCATTGAATTACCCACCTTTTTCAAAAATCACTCTAATAAGTTAGAGTATATGTTGCACAAATTGGATGTCCATAGACAACTCAGGTTTTATTTGGATAGAACAAAAGATCACAGGAAATCTGATCAACTGTTTGTAGCCTTTGCTGACAGCAGGAAGGGTGTAGCAGTTACTAAACTAACTCTTTCCAAATGGCTAACTGATTGTATCACACACGTTTATGAGGCTTCCAATCAAACCTTCTCGGTCAAACCTAAAGGACATTCTACGAGATCAGTGTCTACATCCTTAGCTCACGCAGCTCACTTACCATTAGACACGATTTGTACGGCTGCTACTTGGGCTAAACCGCATACATTTGTCTCTCATTACAAAGTGGACAGGGTTTCTAGGGATAGGGCAACCTTTGGTTCCACTGTGCTCAAGAACGTTCTCCCGTGAGTTCCTCAGGATCATGGAGCTAGGGACGCTACCCATGTGTAAGAACAAAGGCGAGATTGAACACTCTCACATATAGGTTATGTCCTTACCATAACGTTCCATGTGGAGTGTTCATCTCGCCTTTGTTCTTACATTCCCACCCTTCCCACCCTTAGGAAGAACGTTCAATTTGGTGCCTGGTCTGGAGTATTCTCCTTCTGCAGTTGCAATAGTTGTATTGTATGATACACTTGTGTATATATATATATCTATGTATATATGTATATAGATGATCCTATGATTATGTAAATTTTGGTATGAGTGTGCTCTCTATGGCTGGTTTGCTTACAAACTAGATCTGAGGTAAAGGCAGAGGGGGATTGTGGGTATTAGGTGATCTCAAGCTTCTTCTCGATGCAGAGCTTGCAAGCGGCCGACACGGAGCCGAGGATCGGCTCCGAACCCATGTGTAAGAACAAAAGCGAGATGAACACTCCACATGGAACGTTATGGTAAGGACATAACTTCTATTTACTCATTCCCTGCCTGCAACAGGAGTTTCGATGCTGGGCGAAGGCCTGTCACCAGAACAAGGGACAGCCATTCACTCTATCCCCAGTCACACAGACATCAACAATGGATGCATCGGATTATGCCTAGGGAGCCCACATGGCAGGAAAATGTATTCAAGGCACATGGTCCACAAACCAAATGCATCTACGTATCAATCAAAAAGAGATGCTAGCTGTTCAAAATGCCCTGACAGCCTTCAAGGACCTGCTTCATCCGGGACAACTACTGATGGACAACACCACGGTCATGTGGTATATAAACAAGCAGGGAGGCACTCATTCTTACCCCCTTTGCAGACTAGCCATGACCTTGTGGGACACAGCATTGACTTACCAAGTACATCTGCAGGCACAATTCCTGCCAGGAAAGATAAATACTCTGGCAGACGAACTAAGCAGAAACCTCATGGATCCCCAAGAGTAGAAATTTGATCCACAAGTCTTCAGCATGATAACAAGGAAATGGGGATGCCCGAACTTGGATCTATTTGCCTCACCTCACAACTGCCAACTCAAGACCTTAAATCTGGCAGCATGGCGGATAATGTAGTCATACAAAACACACTTCACTAAAGCGGTGATGGATGTCATTTTGGAGGCCAGGAGGCCTAGTACTAGAAAATCCTATGCTGGAAAATGGAAGAGATTCTGTGCTTGGAACCAGGCACAAGGAATTGACACAGCTGTACCAAATATTCCTCAGATTTTGCAATATTTGACTGAGATGCTGGACAAAGGCCTATCCTTTTCATCTATAAAACATTCATGCCTCTGCCATTTCAGCTCATTACAATACAGAGCCACCAATCTTTTCTCATCCTTTATTAAGGCAGTACCTCAGAGGGGCCAAAAAATTTAAGGCCTCCAAAGAGATCACAAATACCTGCATGGGACCTCAATTATGTCTTGGAAAAACTCACCCTGCCTCCTTTTGAGCCAGCCGCTACAGCTGATGTAAAGTTTTTATCTTGGAAAACAGCTCTGCTCCTAGCAATAACTTCTGCAAGACGAGTCTCAGAGCTACAGGCACTCATGGCTGAGGAACCTTTTATAATTTTTTATCCAGACAGGGTTTCTCTGAGGACAAACCCGACATTTATGCCTAAGGTAGTGTCCAGTGTGGCCCTTAACCAAACTATTCATCTGCCTACCTTTTATCCAAACCCACAGAATAAGGGGGAGAGAATTCTGCATTCTTTGGACATACACAGCTCCGCTTCTATTTGAACAGAACCAAAGCTTTCAGAAAGAGCAATTACTAGTGGCATATGCTGCAGGATCACAAGGAAAGGCTAATCTCAAAGCAGACTATTTCAAAGTGGATAGGCCACTGTATTCGTTTCTGCTATTCACAACATGGCAAGCCAGTACCGAAGGGCATTAGGCCACATTCAACCAGAGCAGCAGCCACTTCAGCAGCCTTCCTCAGGGGAGTACCAACCAAAGACATTTTAGAAGCTGCTACTTGGAGTTCAGTGCACACCTTCTCAAAGCACCATCACTTACCACTCTACTCTAAATCCAGGGCAGGCGCTGCCACTGCAGTTCTGCAGGGCCTAATAGCCGCTCCTAATGCTATTTAGCTCCAGCCTCCCAACCTTAGCTTTGGGATTCAACCCAGTTGTAATGACTGCAACAGTGAAACACGAAGAACATAGTACAGTTGTGTACACTTACCATAAATGTAGATGTCAGAGTGTATTGACTGTTGCGGTCCAGGTTACCCACCCGCCATCCCCCATTTCTTTGCTGGAACTTATCTGTACTCTATTCTGTAACAACCTATGTGGTGTATTTGCTTGCAGATGAAGGCAAAATGTATACTTTGGTGCATGCATGTTTTATTGACATATTTTTAGCCTACCCTTTTGGGGGCACCTGACATCTGGGGCAAGAAAAACTGAAGAAAATGGCGTCTGCTGCATCTTTTATACCCCTGGCGCACTGACGTCGGGGAGGAAGTGACAGCAACCGACGCCAGACCTAGACTTTGGAATTCAGGCCAACTGAGGGTAGCCTGCCAGCAGGATAACCCAATTGTAATGACTGCAACAGTGAATACACTCTAACATCTATATTTATGGTAAGTGTACACAACTGTGCTTTCTTCCTGGTGCCAAAAAAGACGGGGGACTTGAGGCCGATCCTCTACCTGTCCACAATTAACCTGTTCGTTGCCAAGGACAGACTGTTTTGGCTAGGGGCCAGGCATTACCAGTTCAGGGTCCTACCCTTCGGTCTTATCACAGCCCCCAGGGTGTTCACCAAGGTCATGACAGTTGTAGCGGCCCACCTGAGGCTCCAGGGCATACAGGTCTTCCTGTACCTAGACTGGCTCCTCACCGCCCCCACCAGGCATCTACTCTCTCTAGCCAGGGACTTCTTCCTCAGTTTATCATCCCAGTTTGGGATCACTATAAATGTCAAGAAGTCATTCCTCCAACCTGTTCAGGTTATAGACTTTATAGGGACCAGGATAGATTCACTTCAGGCCAAGGCTTTCCTAAAGCCAGACAGACTTCACAGCATGACTCTGCATGTACTAGCTCTTCTCCTGCTCCCCCAGCAGAGTTGGTCCTGAGAGCTTTGGGGTCCATGGTGGCAGCGATCAATTTGATCCCTTATGCTCGTCTGCACATGAGGGTTCTACAGTGGACTTTGCAAGTCCAGTGGTCCATTCTACACCATCCACTAGACTTGCAGATTCCTCTCAGCAGGGTTTGCAGGAACTCCCTTGTGGTGGCTCCAATCCCGAGCCCTTCAAGAAGGACGACCTTTTGTTATGCCCCTACCCCAGGCCACAGTGACCACGGATGCCTCCCACCTAGGGTGGGGGGGCATTTGCGGGCAGGACTACTGTCCAAGGCACGTGGACTCCGGAGACTGTTCTGCATGTAAATGTACTGGAGATGAAGGTGGTCCTTTTAGCGTTGCAGGCCCTTCATGCCTTCCTTCCTCCGGGGACTATTGTGATCCAGTCAGACAATATGTTGGTGGTCTGGTATATCAACAAACGGGGGAACCAGGTCTTACCCTCTTTGCCGAGAAGCCATGAGAGTTTGGGAATGGGCAATCTCCACTAACCGCTTCCTGTTAGCGACGCACATTCTGGGTCGGTCCAGCATTCTGGTGGACAAATTGAGCAGAACTATCCTCTCTCCTTATGAGTGGTCTCTGAATTCTTCCGTAGCGGAACAGATCGTCCTCAAGTGGGGTCAGCCTTGCTGCGATCTCTTCGCATCGCATTCCAACATGAAGTGCAGCGAGTTTTTCGCTCTAATTCCTGCTTTAGGGGAAGCCCCCAGAGACGCTCTAGTCCATGCTTGGCCACCCGGCCTTCTTTGTGTATCCACCACTTTTTGCAGAAAGCTAGTCGGTTGGGGAACAAGATTATCCTCATAACTCCATTCTGGCCTCATCAGGTCTGGTTCCCCTGCTGACGGTCTCATCTCATAGCTCCTCTCTGGATCTTGGATCCCATTCCGGATCTGATCTCTCACCCCTCGGGAATGGCCCCTCCGAACCTGGATGAGCTCAAGCTCTCAGCTTGGCTGATCCAGATGTTCGTGTTATCCTGCTGCAGTCATCACACTTGGGTTATGCTGTCGTCAGGCGGTCCCACAGTCGGCCGGATTTCCAAAGCCTTGGTCCGACATCGGTTGCTGTCGCCTCATCCCTGACATCAGTGCGCCAGGGGTACATATATTGCAACAGACACCATTTTCTTCTGTCTTTCTTGATGTGCGGTGCCCGAAGCAGAAGCAGTTAGCAAGTGCTGGTCGGCCGACTCCTGAGATTTTCAAATTCGAATTTCTGACCGAAGTCTTCTATAAAGCTAAGTACCCCATTGGGGAAACTTTTCTTGCCTCAGACTGATGTCAGAAAAAGTTAACAATTGTATTTCTTGTGGGAAGCAAATACCTCATAAGGATTTTCATTCTTATTGCATACCTTGCCTAGGCCCTGATCACTACGTCACTTGTCGTTTTTGTGCTAGATTTAATAAACGTACTATTAAAAGACGATTTGATTTCGCACGACACTTTTTTGGCAGAAAATTTAATTATAACATGCCGTCGGAGCTACCTACTACCGGCGTGCACAAAAAGCGCAGGGATAAGGATCGACAGCCCAGGCCTAAGCCTGAATCCGAGGCCTCGGTTGATCCGGTCTCCGGATGTCCTTCATGGATGCATCTGCAGTCATAACAACTGGGTTGTCCTGTCGTCAGGCAGCCCTTCAGTCGGCCGGATTCCAAAGTCCGGTCCGCTTCGCTGATGTCGCACTTCACCCGACGTCATCTCTGTTGGACTTCGGTGTAAAGCATCAGCCGACGCCATTTTCTTCAGTCTTTCTTGCCGTGGCTCAAGCAGAAGCTGTTCGCAAGTGCGGTCGGTCGGATCCAGAGATTACTTCTACCGAATACTACCAAGACTTCTAAAGCTAAGTACCCGGTTGGGGACTCTTTCTTGCCTCAGCCGATGTCAGAAAAAGTTAATAATTGTGTAACCTGTGGGAAACAAATACCTCATAAAGATTTCCACTCTTACTGCCTGCCTTGCTTAGGCCCAGCCCACGACGTAGCAGCCTGTTCGTCCTGTGCTTCTTTCAACCGACGAACGCTTAGACGTCGGTCGGAGTTTGCAGAACAGTTTTTCGGTTCTGATTTTGCGTACATTATGCCGTCGGATACTCCGACTACGCATTCTGCCAAAACGCAAAGAAAAGACCGACACCGCGGTCCGGTTTCGCCGAAACCATGGTAAAGCAAACGCGAGTGTCTCGGTTTCGCCCGAAACCGAGAAAACTGATCAAAATACAGCTGAATCTATCTCTACAACTGAGGTCCCTGCTAACACTCTTGAATCGGCCTCAGAAATTTTACCCACCACGGTGCTTACCACTGACTTATCAGACACTATTCCCTTGGATGTCTCTACCCCAGCACGTGGTGCTGCTAGGCCTCCAGCAGCCATGTCCATTAAGGCCTTCGCCAGGGCTAAAGCAGCCAAGACTACTAAAACAGTGCCTGTTAAACCCCCTCAACCAGGCCCTCTTCCAGTTCCCAAATGCTTACTTTGGCAGAAGATTTAATTTCATTAATTAGAGGATCTCAATCTCACCCAGACAGGGCCTCTCAGCCCCAGAGAAGAGACCTAGGGCAGAGCCCCATGAGCCAGTGTCCTCTGATGATTCTGCTGATGAATCAGACATAACTGACCAGCCAGAGGCTCCTTTCTCCAATTTTGAAGATTCTGATGCTGAAGAATCCATTCCAGCTGCTTCCCCACCAGAAGAATTCTCCTTTGGGTAAACCTTGCATGCCATGCGAGAACAGTTCCAATGGCAGCAACAGGATTTTTCAGACTCCAGGAAAAGACTTAGGACCTTTTGCACCTTCCACAGCACAGGCCCTTAGCTATACCTCCTGTTCTCTCTGTGGTGGATGACGCTTTCAGTGATGTCTGCTCGCTCCAGATTCCTTACCCCAGCCCCTGCCAAACCAGACAGATTTTACAGGGTGCCAGATACTCATCACCACCTTTACAAGGCCCCTCTTGCAGACCCGAAACTATTTCCCAGGGTCCCAAGGCAGTAGCGACCATAGCTAAAAACCCTGTTCCTTCTGGAAGGGAAGCAAGGTCATTAGACAGATGGGGTAAAAGGTTTACACTTCAGCCACTCTCTCAGCTAGAGCTTTAAACTGTCAGTTTCACATGATACAATACCAAGAGTTTATGCTTGATCAGTTAACTAAAAGCTAACCACTGATGAATCTCTTGATAAGAAATATGTATTAGAAATGGTAAATAACATACAGCAAGTTAGTAACCATTCTTTAAAATGTGGCTATGATGCACTGGAGGCTTCATTTAGATCAGCCATGACTGGCACTGTAATTAGAAGGCATGCATGGCTAAAGGAGCAAGCTTTACCGGATCATGTTAAATCTAAATTGCTAGATGCTCCTATGGATAAAACAAGTTTGTTTGGTACACCTGCCCAGCAGGTTATGAAGAAAATGGAAGAAAAGGCAAAATCAGTCCAGACAGTTAAAGATTTCTTGCAGGTTCAACCCCAAGGTTTAGCAGGAACTGGCCTGCCAAAATTGGTCCTTTCCTGACTCCACAAGACCTCAAAGGGGCAGGAATAGACGTTCCAGAGGCAGAAATCAATCCAGAGGAGGTGCCTACAGAGGACGACAGTGGCAAGGTAACAACAGAGGCACAGACTCCACACCTGCCACTACATCAACACAGCCACAGTGACTTAATCCTAAACCCGCCTACCAGGGAACAAATAGCAGCTCCTCTAGGCGGAAAGCTAACTTTATTTTCAAAAAACTGGCACCACATAACAAAGGACAAGTGGATTTTACGAACCATAGATCAAGGTTACCGGTTCCACTTCCACACTATACCAGACAAAAGAGGAATGCCAAATCTACCTCCAAATCAAAAGACAGAGGCTCTACAACAGATAATGGAGTTAGCAAACATGAGAGCTGTGGAGAAAGTGCCAACAGCAGAGCAAGGAAAGGGTTCTACTCCAGACTATTCCTAGTTCCAAGAAAGGAAAAAAGTTGGAGACCAATTCTAGACCTGTCCACCCTGAATACTTACATCATTGTCCCAAAATTCAAAATGCTGACCCTACAGCAACTTCTTCCCATGCTGGGCAAGGAGTGTTGGCTGGTAACTCTAGATCTCAAGGAGGCATACCTGCACGTCCCCATTCGACCAATCTGCAGAAGATACCTCAGATTTCTTGCAGGATCAGAGCACTATCAATTCTCAGCATTGCCCTTTGGCTTATCTACTGCCCAGAGTATTCACAAAATGCCTGGCATCAGTAATCGCCATTGCAGACTACAGGGAATTCAAATTTATCCATACCTGGACGACTGCCTGATACAAGGAGACAACAAAAGCAAGCTGACAACAGATTTACAAAGGGTCATTTACTTGCTTCAAGCACTGGGATACACAGTCAATTTACAAAAGTCAAGACTGATACCATCCCAGACAAGGACTTTCCTGGGAGCGGAATTGGACACAGTAAGACAAATGGCATTCCTAACTACAGAAAAACAAAAGAACTCCCTCTTTACTTCTTGGCACTAACAAAACTGAACAAGTTAACAGCAAGAAAGGTACTGCAGGCCTTGGGTTTCATGGCATCATGCATAATCTTGGTTCCATTTGCCAGACTACATATGAGAAAACTACAGTGGTACCTAAAGAATTTATGGTCCCAACACAGACACAGCCTAGAAACGGAAATCCCACTAATACCATGCTTAAAACAGGAGTTCCTATGGTGGGCTCAGGCATGCCAGTCAAACCCAGGCCTGCCCTTTCAAGGGTCAAGCAAGCCAGACCATCACAACAGATGCTTCAGACCTAGGATGGGGGCATATGCTGGACAAATGCTGGCAAGGATTGTGGACACAGGACCAACTTCGCCTGCACATCAACCTAAAAGAAATGCTGGCAGTAAAACTGGCAATCCAAAAGTTCAGACCATTTCTCAAGGAGGACCACTTGATGATAAGGACAGACAACACCACAGTCATGTGGTACATCAACAAACAGGGAGGCACTCATTCTTACCCCCTATGCAGAATGACTTTGGAGCTGTGGACCCTGGCACTCAGCTACAACATCCAGTTACAGGCAATATTTGTGCCAGGAAAAGAAAACTCTCTAGCAGATATGTTAAGCAGGACCACATCGGATGCCCACGAATGGCAGCTGCACCCGGATATCTTCAAGACCATCTCAAGAAATGGGGAATGCCTCAGATAGATCTATTCGCATCACCTCTCAATCACCAGCTCAAAAAATACTGCACAAGGACATTCCACCCACTAGCATGGAAAGTGGACTCGCTCTCCTTCAGCTGGAAAGGCCTAACAGCATATGCATTCCCACCTCTTCCCTTGATACACAAAGTACTACTAAAAATCAAGGAGGAACGCCCAAGGATAATCCTGATAGCTCCAAACTGGCCAAGACAGCATTGGTACCCACTACTGAGGAGCATGTCTCGAACAATATGTGGCCAATTCCCTGATGCCTTTGATGCTAACTCAGAACAACTTCAGCACCATGCATCCAAACCTAAAAACGCTGCAACTGACTGCATGGAACATCACATAGCAGCTGCTAATACAGAACTTTCACAAAGAGTTAAAGACATTATTCTTGAAGCACGAGGCCTTCAACTAGAAGGAATTATGCTGGGAAATGGAAAAGGTTTGTCATTTGGAGTTCTGAAAGAGGAAAAGATGTATCAAACATAGATATGCCTAACATTCTGGAGTATCTGGCGAACTACTTCATTCAGGCCTGTCCTACTCCTCCATCAAGATTCATGCATCAGCTATTTCAGCAGAATACAGCTTTGATCCACCTGTTTTTCACACCCTTTGCTCAGGCAGTTCCTCAGAGGAATCAAGAATGTAAAACCTCCAAGGAAACCACCATTGCCAGCTTGGGACTTGAACTTTGTGCTAGAAAAATTGACACTATCACCTTTTGAACCAGCAGCAACAGCAGACCTACAACACCTGTCATGGAAAACTGCTTTCCTACTGGCAATTACTTCAGCAAGGAGGGTTTCAGAACTACAGGCCTTAATGGCAGTGCAACCCTTTCTAATCTTCCACCAAGATAGTGTCCATGAGGACTAATCCTACATTTATGCCTAAGGTGGTATCCAGAGTGTCTTTAAACCAGGCAATCCACCTGCCTACCTTCTTTCCCAACCCACAAAACAGAGGGAAAGAATACTGCATACCTTGGATGTACATAGACAGCTACGCTACTACTTGGACAGAACAAAAATAGCAGAAAGACTGACCAACTTTTCGTAGCCTATGCAACAGGAAGGGAAGGAAAAGCTATTTCCAAACAGACAATCTCCAAATGGATAGGAAATTGCATACGATTCTGTTACTCCTTCCATGGAAAGCCAATTCCACAGAACATAAGACCTCATTCTACAAGGGCAACAGCCACTACCACAGCCTTCTTACGAGTGGCTACCAAAGACATTATTGAGGCGGCTACTTGGATCTCCGTGCATACATTTGCCAAGCATTATAATTTACCTCTATATTCCAGATCCCGAGCAGGGTTTGCCACTGCTGTTCTGCAAGGGATCCTAAACACACCATAATTTACCTTTATCCTCCTCCCCTAGTTGGCTATGGTATTCTACCCAGTTGTTATGACTGCAGATGCATCCATGAAGGACATAGTACAGTTTTGTACCTACCATAAATGTAGATGTCCCAATTGGATAGCATCTGCAGTCAGGATTACCCTCCCTCCTTCCCCTCTGTGGTACTCCTAGGCTGTTTACCCTTCTAATAGCTAGTGGGGGGATTTCTTTCATGGTGTATTTGTTTGTATTTATGTACATACATGCTTATTTTTGTGTTTACCTCTATCTTTTGGAAACATTGGCATCTATCCAAAATTTTTTAGCCTTCTATAGGGCTTCTGGCATCTGGGGCAAGAAACACTGAAGAAAATGGCGTCGGCTGATGCTTTTATACCCGAAGTCCAACAGAGATGACGTCGGGTGAAGTGCGACATCAGCGAAGCGGACCCGACTTTGGAATCCGGCCGACTGAAGGGCTGCCTGACGACAGGACAACCCAGTTATGACTGCAGATGCTATCCAATTCGGACATCTACATTTATGGTAGGTACAAAACTGTACTTTCTCCGGTTATCAGTGAGGCTCCGACGCAGCCTCTGACTACCGCAGTTCAGGAACCAGAGGCCGCTATGGATATTTTGACTGTACCAGGCAGACGCAGCCATTTATTTCAGGCCCTACCGACTATTTACCTTCCAAGGACGTCTGTGCTTCTGAAACACCATCGCCTTCTGAAGGTGTTTTCAGACAGACTACTCTTACAGTCAAAACGTTTCCCAAGTCGAAGACTCCTTCCAAATCGAAAAAGGCTTCACTTCAGTCTCCTGTTCAAGGCCCTATGCCTAAGAAACAGATGCTCAAGATGGCTGAAGATTTGATTTCTCTTATCAGGGGTTCTCAGCCTCCTCCTGACAAAAGGCCTAGACAAAAGGAAGAATCTGCTTCCTCTGAACAACTGTCTCTTCGGATTCCTCTGAGGGCCAAAACTATTCCTTCTCTCCTTATGAAGATTCTGATGCTGAGGACTCTATTCCCTCAGCTTCCCCTCCAGAAGATTACTCTTTTGGGGAAACTTTACACACTGAGGGAACATTTTCACTGGGAAGGTCAGGATTACTCTGATTCCAAGAAAAGGCTCAGAGAGTTTCTTTTACTCCCCCAACACAGACCTCTAGCCATCCCTCCTGTTTTGGACATTGTGGATGATGTCTATTTAGAATCCAGTTTCAACCCTGACTCTCTGCCTCCTGCCCTGGCCAAGCCTGACCGATACTAGAGTTCCTGATTCCCACAAATTTCTTTACAAAAGCCCAGTAGCTGACCCAGAGACTATCTCCCAGGGTCCCAAGGGGGCTAAAGCTTCCATGGCTAAAAATCCAGTTCCTTCTGAAAGGGATTCAAGAGCACTAGACAGATGGGGGGGAAAAAGGTTTACACCTCAGCCACTTTAACTGAGAGCTCTAAACTGTCAATTTCATATGCTTAAATATCAGCAATTTCTGATCTCTCAGTTAAAACAAAAGATATAACCACCCTACCTCAACCTGAATTGAAAGAAGTACAGGATTTGTTGCAAGCCACCGAGCAGGTGGGCAAACATACCTTACAATGTGGGTTTGATTCCTTAGAGGCCTCCTGCAGAGCAGCTGTCACTGGTTCAGTTATACGTAGGCATGCCTGGTTAAAGGAACAAAGTCTGCCTGATCATGTTAAAGCAAAACTACTAGATGCTCCCTTACAGCAGGATGTTATTTTTGGTGTTAAAGCAGAAGAAGTTTTAAAGAAAATGGAAGATAAGGCAAAATCAATGCAGACAGTCAAAGATTTCCTACAGGTGCAACCCCCTCGCTTCAGCAGAAACTGGCCAACAAAAAATTGGTCCTTTCCAGCCACTGACAGGCCTCAGAGGGGTAAATACAGGCACCCAAGGGGCAGAGGACAACCACAAGCTCAGTATAAATCTCGCCAATGGGGCACTCCAACCCAGAAGGGAGGAGACCGGTCTCAACCCACCAGAAGGCAAACTCAATAACTTGCACCTCAGCTGGCCAAACAAAGCTCTTTTGTCCGCCTCCCTGGGGGGAAAACTAGCACTTTTTGCAGACAACTGGCACATGGTCACAAAGGACAAATGGGTCCTAGACATTTTACGAGGATACAGATTCCACTTTCACACCTTGCCAATAAAGAGGAATGCGTAACCTGCCACAAAATCAAAGGGCAGAGGCTCAAAAACAAATTACAGCTCTCATGGCCATGAGAGCCATTCAGAGGGTACCAACTCAAGAGCAAGGCCAAGGATTTTACTCAAGACTCTTCCTACTTCCCAGAAAAGAGAATGCTTGGAGACCAATTCTGGACCTTTCAATTCTAAACACTTACAAGTTCCCAAATTCAAGATGCTAACACTACAGCAGCTACTTCCCATGTTGGGCAAGGAAGCATGGCTGGTAACGGACCTCAAGGAGGCATACCTGCATGTCCCTATCAGACAAAGTTGCAGAAGATACCTCCATTTCATTGCAGGTTCAACCCATTATCAATTCTCTGCCCTGCCCTTTGGCTTATCTTCTGCGCCCAGAATATTCACAAAATGCCTGGCACCAGTAATTGCATACTGCAGACAAAGAGGAATTCAAATATATCCATACCTGGACGACTGCCTCATCCAAGCAGAAAGAAAAGACTTTCTCTTACAACATCTGGCTTTTGTAAAGCATCTACTAAATTGTCTGGGGTACACAGTAAACGAAAAGAAGTCAAAACTAGTACCCTCACAAAAATGACATTCCTGGGTGCCAGCTTGGACAACGGCCCAGAAGGCTTATCTTACACCAGACAAGCAATTACAACTGACTCAATATTTCAAGACAATGGCAACAAAGACCCAATTAACTGCAAGAAAAATTCTGCAGGCTTTGGGCTTCATGGCATCTTGCATTCTGATAATACCATTTGCAAAACTGCATATGAGGAAATTACAATGGTACCTAAAAAGCGTATGGTCTCAACACAGCCACAGCTTTGGACACAGTGATATCTCTCATTCTCTGCCTTCAACAGGAATTTCTATGGTGGGCACAGGCATGTCACCTCAACAAGGGTCAGCCTTTCACCTTGCCCCCACCCAGGCAAACTATCACAACAGATGCTTCAGACTATGCCTGGGGGGCACATATGGCAGGTCAGTGCATTCAAGGCCTATGGACTGCAGAACAAAGAAAACTGCACATTAACCAAAAAGAGATTCTAGCTGTACAGAAAGCTCTGACAGCCTTCAAGGATCTACTACAGCCTGGACAACTGGCAATAAAGACGGACAACAC
Organism: Protopterus annectens; assembly: GCF_019279795.1. NCBI lineage: Eukaryota > Metazoa > Chordata > Ceratodontiformes > Protopteridae > Protopterus > Protopterus annectens. Next base: position 424,290,720 of record NC_056746.1, read on the forward strand.
CACAGCAATGTGGTACATAAACAAGGGGGCACACATTCCTACCCTCTTTGCAGGCAAGCACTAATCTTATGGAACACCGCTCTGGCCTACCAAGTCCAGTTACAAGCTCACTTCCTGCCAGGACAGAAAAACACATTGGCAGACGACCTAAGTAGAAACATCAAAGATCCCCACGAGTGGAAGCTAGACCCACAAATATTTGCAATGATAACTCCAAGATGGGGCCTACCAAATATAGACCTGTTTGCCAGTCCTCAAAACTACCAGCTGACAAAATTTTGTACAAGGACATTCCACCATCAAGCTTGGAAAGTAGATGCTCTCTCCTTCAGTTGGAAAAACCTGACAGCATATGCCTTTCCTCCATTACCTCTTCTCACAAAGGTTCTTTTGAAGGTCAAACAGGAGAAACCTCGAATGATTCTCATAGCCCCAGACTGGCCACGCCAGCACTGGTACCCGCTATTGAAGAATATGGCTTACAGCCCACCATGGATATTGCCTCAAATACCTCATTTACTCACAATAAGACAAGCAGATTCTGCACAGCCAGATCAAAGCCTTAAACCTGGCTGCATGGCAAATCAATTAAGCATCCAACCAGCCCCTCTTTCACAAGCAGTACTGGATGTTATTCTAGAAGCCAGGAGGCCAAGCACCAGGAAGGCTTACTCGGACAAATGGAAAAGGTTTTCTGCTTGGAACCAAGCTAAAGGCCAAGACACAACTCGGCCTCATATGCCTCACATTCTGCAGTATTTAGCTGAGATGTTGCATAAAGGACTTTCCTTCTCGATTAAAATCCATGCTTCAGCTATTTCAGCTCACTACGACACAAATCCACCTTTATTTTCAAATCCACTCCTAAGGCAGTTCCTCAGAGGGGCAAAAAACATTAGACCACCTAGAAGAGCTCCTACACCAACATGGGACCTCAACTTTGTTCTGGAAAAACTAACGCTTCCTCCCTTTGAACCAGCTTTTTCTGCAGACCTTCAGTTCCTATCTTGGAAGACTGCCCTGCTCCTGGCAATAACTTCTGCTAGGAGAGTTTCAGAGTTACAGGCACTTACGGCAGTGGAAACTTTCCTCATTTTTCATCAAGACAGAGTTTCTCTACGAACTAATCCTTCATGCTTAAGGTGGTTTCCAGTGTAGCTTTAAATCAAACCATCCATCTACCCACTTTCTTCCCCAATCCACAGAACAAAGGTGAGAGACTCCTGCATTCCTTGGACATTCACAGGCATCTTCGATACTACTTGGATAAAACTAAGGCTTTCAGAAAAACTGACCAGTCTTTGTTTCCTATGCTACAGCTTCTCAAGAGAAGGCCATATCCAAGCAAACCATTTCTAAATGGATAGGCCATTGCATACGATTCTGCTGTACCCATCATGGGAAACAAGTTCCTCCTACCATTAGATCCCACTCTACTAGGGCAACAGCTTGCCTCTACAGCCTTTCTCAGGGGGGTTCCTACCAAGGAAATTTTAGAAGCTGCAACTTGGAGTTCTGTACACACCTTCAAACACTATCACTTACCTCTTTATTCTAAGTCTAGGGCAGGCTTCGCCACTGCAGTTCTGCAGGGCCTCATTGCCTCCACTAACCCTCTATGATGCCTCCACCCTTCCTTAGCTTTGGGACTCAACCAAGTGTGATGACTGCAGCAGGGTAACACGAACATAGTACAGTTTTGTACCTACCATAAATGTAGATGGTGTTCACACTGCTGCAGTCCAGGTTACCCTCCCTCCAACCCCTCTGATCTGGCTAAATCTTTGCTATGCCTTACTGATGTATTTGCTTATAGCTGAAGGGTTTTTGTGTTTGTAGAGTGTTCTCACCTTTTGGTACTAATTTGGATCACCTTTTTGAGGGCACCTGACATCTGGGGCAAGAAAAACTGAAGAAAATGGTGTCTGTTGCAATATATGTACCCCTGGCGCACTGACGTCAGGGATGAGGCGACAGCAACCGACGTCGGACCAAGACTTTGGAAATCCGGCCGACTGCGGGACTGCCTGACGACAGGATAACCCAAGTGTGATGACTGCAGCAGGGTGAACACTCTAACATCTACATTTATGGTAGGTACAAAACTGTACTTTCCCTTGGTTGCCAGGACTCCCGGTATCTCTTCCCCAGTCAAGTCCATTCTGGTGGCGGCAAATAAACCCTCTACCTGGAAGATTTACAATAGTAAATGGAAACGTTTTTCCATTTGGGCTTCACGTAAGAACTTGGATCCCTTTACTGCTCCTATTCCAGTGGTTCTAAAATTCTTCTCATTTTTCAGCAGGGGGGGCCAGTTCATTTACTGTAAAGGTTCAACTGGCTGCTATTTCCCATTTCCATATTGGGGACAACTTTGGTTCTCTCGCTGCTACCAGAATTTGTAAGGCCTTTCTAAAAGGTACCTTTCTTTTGAGACCTCCTGTTAGAAATTCATACCCACCGTGGGACCTAACCTTGGTTCTTCAGGCGTTAGTCGCGCCTCCGTTTGATCCCGTAGCTTCCGTTGATCTGAAGATCTTGTCATGGAAGACTGACTTTTTGGTAGCCATTACCTCAGCCAGGAGAGTGTCGGAGCTTCAGACTCTTTCTATCAAACCTCCATACCTTGTATTTCACAAGGACATGGGTATCTCTCAGGACTAATCCCTCCTTTCTTCCCAAAGTTGCTTCTGAGACTAACCTTAATCAGTCCATTAATTTGCCGTTTTTTCCCCCAATTACCAGAACAAAGGGGAATATAAACTTCATTTACTGGATGTTCAGACAGTTACATTTTTTTTTACACAGGACGGCCGTCTTTCGTAGATCTGACCAACTTTTCGTCTCCTTTGCAAAATCTTTTCTAGGGAAACAGATTTCTAAAGTGACTCTTTCCAGGTGGATTTAGAGTTGTATCCTTTTAGCATATAGACAATCTGGCTTGCCAGAACCAATGGGACTTCATGCTCATTCTACGCGTTCTATGGTAACGTCTGCTGCATTCCGGTCTAGAGTTTCCCTGGATGACATTTGTTCAGCGGCTACCTGGGCATCCTCTCACACCTTTTTCTCATTATAAACTAGATTTGGTGTCTAGAGGAAGAGCTGCTTTTGGCTCTGCAGTGCTCCAGAATAATCTTCCTTGAGGGCCTCCCAAGATTTCGGGTAGCTGGGGACTCTGTCCCACAGGTTGCTGATCAAATGAAGTTAACTACTTCAAATAAAGAAGTTATGTACTCACCATAACGTTCCATCTGAGTAGGTAACTTCATTTGTCAGCAACTGTCCCTCCCTCCTTCCCCCTAATCACAATGGTTAGCTGAACTCGAGGTTTGGATGCTCGAGTTTCGTTTTGTCTGAGTCAGGTTTCTCAGGTTGTTAGTTTTTATTTCTTGCAGGTGGCAAATGTGATCTGAGGATTGGAAGGAGGTTGCAGGGTAGTATGGGTAAGGGGGAGGAGCTTGGAGTTCGGATCTTTAGCTTGGTATGCTGCTGGCTCGGATCCGTAACCCACAGGTTGCTGACAAATGAAGATGTTCATCGTGTTACACTGCTGCAGTCATTACACTTGGGTTATCCTGCCATCAGGCGGTCCCGCAGTCGGCCAGAGATCCAAAGTCTTGGTCTGGCGTCGGTTGCTGACTCTTCTTCCCTAACGTCAGTGCACCAGGGGTATATAAGATGCATCCGATGCCATTTTCTTCAGTCTTTCTTGCCGTGCGGTGCCCGAAGCAGAAGCAGTTTGCAAGTGCCGGTCGGCAGACTCCTGAGATTTTCGAAGTCTAATTTCAGATCCGAAGTCTTCAATAAAGCTAAGTACCCCGTTGGAAACTTTTTTCTTGCCTCAGACAGATACCAGAAAAAGTTAATAATTGTATTTCTTGTGGGAAGCAAATACCTCATAAGGACTTCCACTCTTACTGTATTCCATGCCTAGGCCCTGATCACGACGTCACTAGTTGTCGGTTTTGTGCTAGATTCAACAAACGCACTATAAAAAGACGTTTTGATTTTGCTTTGCACTACTTTGGCTGAAGGTTCAATTATACTAGGTCGTCGGATCAACCGACTACCTCAATACTGAAAAAACGAAAAGACAAGGATAAAGACAGGCATCAGAGGTCCAAAACTGACAACGAAACCTCTTCTAGGCCAGTCGCCAGTTTGCCGGTTCTCAGTGACATGCTTTCACAGCCCCTGACACCCGCTACCTCAGAGCCATAGGCCACTTCCGACTCCCACGTGGAGACAACTAGGCCTCTGCAAACTCAAGGTATTGGGCCTACGGAAACTAATCCCTCAGATGGGTCAGGAGCCGCTGAGCAGGCATCTGCTTCTGAGGGTGTTTTCAGACCTTCACAACTTACCACTAAAACAGCCAAGACAAAGGTACCATTAAAGACAAAGAAACAAGTATAGCATTCTCCTGGACAGTCCTCCATGCCTAAGAAACAGATGCTTAAAATGGCCGAAGACCTCATTACTCTAATCAGGGGTTCCCATCCCCTTCCTGAGAAAAGGCCTAGGCAGGATACATACTATGATTCCTCTGATCAGGTTTCCATTTCCTCTGATTCCTCTTCAGACCAGGGATACTCTCTACCCCCCTATGAGGACTCTGATGCTGAAGAATCTATCCCTTCAGCCTCTCCTCCTGAGGATTATTCAAAACTTTGCATACCATGAGGGAGCATTTCCATTGGGAAAGTCAGGATTACTCAGAATCCAAGAAAAGGCTCAGGGATTTCCTTTTACTGCCTCAACACAGGCCGCTGGCTATTCCGCCTGTGCTAGACATTGTGGATGTGTTCTCTGAATCTAGCTTATCTCCTGATTCTTTGCCCCCTGCTCCAGCCAAGCCAGATGGGTATTAGAGTACCTGACTCTCAAGTTTCTTTACAAAAACCCTTCTGCTGATCCAGAAACTATTTCCCAGGGTCCAAAAGGGGTTAAGGCTTCCATTGCAAAAAATCCAGTACCCTCTGACAGAGATTCCGAAGCTTTGGATAGATGGGGGAAGAAAGTATACACTTATGCAACTTTAGCAGTAAGAGCTTTAAATTGTCAGTTTCACATGGTTAAGTACCAACAATATTTAATGGCTCAGTTAAAACAGAAAATGCTTGCAAGCTCAGAAGCTCCTGATTGTAAAGAAATGCAGGATTTATTGCATGCAGTTGAACAGGTGGGAAAACATACTTTGTAATGTGGTTTTGATTCTTTAGAGGCCTCTTGTAGAGCCGCAGTTACAGGTTCTGTGATTCGAAGACATGCTTGGTTAAAAGAACAGAGTTTACCGGATCATGTTAAGGCAAAATTATTGGATGCTCCTTTACAGCATGATACCTTGTTTGGTGTTAAGGCAGAAGAGGTGTTAAAGAAAATGGAGGATAAAGCTAAATCTATGCAAACAGTCAAGGATTTCTTGCAGGTACAGCCACCTCGGTTTAGTAGAAATTGGCCAACAAAGAATTGGTCCTTTCCAGTGTCAGGTCACAGAGAGGCAGATAGACGCCCAAGAGGCAGATCTCAACCCCAAGGCTCAAACAGACAACAGTGGGGCATCTCAACTCCAAAAGGAGGTGTGGACAAGTCTCAACCTTACAGGAAACAGTCCCAATGACTTTCCCCTTCGTACGCCAAGCACGTCCCTTTTGAAAGCCCCCTTAGGGGGAAAACTAGCAATTTTTTCTCAAAACTGGCAAACTATCACCCAAGACAAATGGGTGCTGAATATTGTGTCTCAAGGTTACAGGTTCCACTTTCATACTTTACCAAGGCTAAAAGGAATGCCAGACCTACCACAAAATCAATAGGCAAAGTCACAAAGACAAATTTCAGCCCTCATGGATATGAGAGCTATTCAGAAAGTGCCACAACAGGGACAAGGATTTTACTCGAGACTCTTTCTGGTCCCCAGAAATGACAAGGCCTGGAGGCCCATACTAGAGCTTTCAATTCTGAATACTTACCTGGATATACCAAAATTCAAAATGTTGACATTACAGCAGCTTCTGCCTATGCTGCGCAAGAAGGCTTGGTTTGTTACCCTGGACCTCAGAGGCATACCTGCATGTCCCTACCAGACAAAATTGCAGAAGATACCTCGGATTCAAAGCTGGTGCAATGCACTACCAATTCTCTGCACTGCCCTTTGGCTTATCTACTGCGCCCAGGGTCTTTTCAAAGTGCCTGGCACCAGTAATTGCATTTTGCAGACAAAAAGGAATTCAAATATATCCATACCTGGACGACTGCCTCATTCGAGCAGAGACAAAGGACATTCTTCTACAGCATCTTGCGTTTGTAAAAAGGTTGCTAATTACTCTAGGGTACACAGTAAACGAAAAGAAGTCAAAACTAGTGCCCTCCAAAACAGATTATATTCCTGGGTACCAGCTTAAATACAACTGCCCAGATGGCTTACCTCATGGCAGACAAAAAAGTTCAACTAACTCAGTATTTTCAAATACTGGCAAAAAAGTCCCATCTCCCTGTAAGACAAATTCTGCAGGCCCTGGGATTCATGGCATCCTGCATACTACTAATACCATATGCCAGACTGCATATAAGGAAATTACAATGGTACCTAAAAAGTGTTTGGACTCGACACACTCACAGTTTAGAAGCAGTAATACCAATGATTCCCTGCCTACAACAGGAATTTCGATGGTGGGCACAGGCATGTCACCTAAACAAGGGTCAGCCTTTCACCCAACCCACAGCCCAGGCACACTAACAACAGATGCTTCGGATTACGCCTGGGGAGCACACATGGCAGGAGAATGCATTCAGGGCAAGTGGACCACAGACTAGATGCATCTTCACATCAATCAAAAAGATGTTGGCTGTTCAAAATGCCCTAACAGCTTTCAAGGACCTTCTGCATCCAGGACAATTATTACTAAAGACGGACAACACCACAGTAATGTGGTACATAAACAAGCAAGGGGGCACTCATTCTTATCCCCTATGCAGGCAAGCCATGACCTTGTGGAACACAGCTCTAACGTATCAAGTTCACCTGCAAGCACAATTCCTGCCAGGAAAGAAAAATACTCTGGCAGACTAAGCAGAAATATCATGGACCCTCACGAATGGAAATTTAATCCACAAATCTTCAGCATGGTAACGCAAAAATGGGGATGCCCAGACATGGATCTTTTTGCCTCCCCACTGAATTGCCAACTACAAAAATTCTGCACAAGGACTTATCACAAACAAGCATGGAAAGTGGATGCTCTTTTTTTCAGCTGGAAAACCCTAAAAGTTTGCCTTCCCGCCACTGCCTCTCCTTTCAAAGGTACTCCTAAAAGCCAGACAAGAAAAACCACAGATGATCCTGATTGCTATAGACTGGCCACGCCAGCACTGGTACCCTATTTTAAGGTACTTGGCTCAAGGCCCACCATGGATTTTGCCTCATTCCACACCTTCTGACTCAACAAAACAATCAGATCCTGCACGGTCAGTTCAAAACCCTAAACCTGGCTGCATGGCAGATTAGTCAAACAGGCAACACCTCTCTCTAAAGCTGTTATGGATGTCATTTTGGAGGCCAGAAGGCAGAGCTCCAGGAAAGCTTACTCAGAAAAATGGAAGAGATTCTGCGCCTGGAACCAGGCTCAAAGCCTTGACCCTCTTGTTCCAAACATTCCTCAGATTTTACAATACTTAACTGAGATGCTGGACAGAGGCCTATCCTTTTCATCAATTAAGATCCACGCCTCTGCCATTTCAGCACATTACAACATGGATCCTCCTTTATTCTCTCATCCCTTGCTAAAGCAGTACCTCAGAGGGGCTAAAAACATAAGACCGCTCCATTGAGCACCAACTTGGGACCTCAATTTCATTTTGTAAAAACTGACCCTACCACCTTTTGAGCCAGCCAATCTAAAATTTGTATCATGGAAAACAGCTCTGCTCCTGGCAGTAACTTCAGCACGAAGAGTCTCAGAGCTACAGGCATTAATGGCAGTGGAACCTTTTATAATTTTATATCAGGACAGGGTTTCTTTAAGAACAAACCCTGCCTTTATGCCAAAGGTGATATCTAGTGTGGCTCTAAACCAATCCATCCATTTGCCAGCCTTTTATCCAAACCCCCAGAATAAAGGGGAGAAACTTCTGCATTCTTTGGACATACACAGGCAGCTACGCATCTACTTGGACAAAACAAAAGCTTTCAGGAAAACTGAGCGACTGTTTGTAGCATATATGCTGCAGGATCACAGGGCAAGGCTATCTCAAAGCAGACTATATCCAAATGGATAGGACACTGTATACGTTACTGCTACACACAGCATGGAAAATCAGTCCCAAATACCATTAGGCCACATTCCACCAGGACAACAGCCACTTCAACAGCCTTTCTCAGAGGAGAACCTACCAAGGAAATTTTGGAGGCTGCAACTTGGAGTTCAGTGCACACCTTTACCAAGCACTACCACCTGCCTCTTTACTCTAAATCCAGAGCAGGATTTGCCACTGCAGTTCTGCAGGGCCTCATAGCCAATCCTAACTCTTTATAGACCAGCCACCCAACCTTAGCTTTGGGATTCTACCCAAGTGTAATGACTGCAGCAGTGTAACACAATGAACATAGTACAGTTTTGTACCTACCATAAATGTAGATGTTAGTGTTCACACTGCTGCAGTCCAGGTTACCCTCCCTCCATCCCCTCTGAACTAGCTGGACTTATCTATACCTTTCCATCCAATACAACCTCTGTGGTATATTTGCTTGTAATTGAAGTTATTGCTTTTATTTTATATATATATATATATATATATATATATATATATATATATATATATATATATTAGCACAACGATGTACAGCAAGCCGACAGAGCTCAAAATCAGCGTGTAAACAAAGAAAATAAAATAAAACAGCATACACAACACGCTGATTTCTGATGGCCCCAGTTCCAGTACAAGTCCACAAAAACTAGTAAAATCGTAATAGAGATCCAAATAATCCAAGTAAGAATGGTCCTGGTAAAACAAGCTTTATTCAATCGACAAAGTTTTATTATATATATATATATATATATATATATATATATATATATATATATATATATATATATATATATATATTTTCATTAGCAATATGTATTGCCTACCTATTGGGGGCACCTGACATCTGGGGCAAGAAAAACTGGAGAAAATGGCGTCTGATGCATCTTGTATACCCCTGGCGCACTGACGTCAGGGAAGAAGCGACAGCAACCAACGCCGGACCAAGACTTTGGAACTTTGGCCGACTGCGGGACCGCCTGAAGGCAGGATAACCCAAGTGTAATGACTGCAGCAGTGTTGAACACTCTAACATCTACATTTATGGTAAGTACAAAACTGTACTTTACCTACTCAGATGGAACGTTATGGTGAGTACATAACTTTATACTTTAAGGGAACATTTTCATTGGGAGAGTCAGGATTTCTCTGAATCAAAAAAGAGGCTTAGGGATTTCCTTCTTCCTCAGCACAGGCCTTTGGCTATACCTCCTGTATTAGACATTGTTGATCTGTTTTCGGAATCAAGCATGGCTCCTGATTCCCTACCTCCAGCTTCCCAGTAAGCCAGACAGATAGTACAGGGTTCCTGATTCCCACAAATTTCTATTCAAAAATCCTGCTGCTGATCCTGAAACTATCTCACAGGGTCCCAAAGGTGCAAAGGCCTCTCTAGCCAAGAAGCCTACCCCCTCTGATAGAGATTTCAGGGCGCTGGATAGATGGGGAAAGGTGGTTTATACGTCTGCAACCTTGGCAGTTACGGCTTAAACTGCCAGTTTCATATGCTTAAATATCAGCAGCATGTTATGGGATTATTGAAACAGAAAATTATGTTGATTTCTGAATGTGTGGAAAATAAAGAATTACAGGAATTGCATGCAGCAGAACAGGTTGGAAAGCATACTTTGCAATGTGGCTTTGATTCCTTGGAGGCCTGTTGCAGGGCCGCAGTTGCTGGATCTGTGATTAGAAGGCATGCATAAGGAGCAAAATCTGTTAAAGCTAAATTGTTGAATGCACCTTTACAGCATGACACTCTGTTAATAAGGCAGAAGAGGTTTTAAAGACAATGGAAGACCAAGCTAAATCTATGCAAACTGTAAAATATTTCTTACAAGTGCAGCCACCCAGATTCAGTAGACACTGGCCTACAAAAAATGGCCTTTTCCTGTGTCCAACAGAGCCTCACAAGGCAAATCCAGGTGCTCAAAAGGCTCTAGATACCAATCACAGGGTTCTTGCAGCTCAAAGCAATGGGGTGCCTCTACCTCCAAATCTAGAGGAAACCAAGCACAACCCTTCAGCAAGCAGTCTCAGTGACTTCCCTGTACCATCACCAAGCACTTATCTTTTGGCAGCCCCCTTGCGGGGAAAATTAGCACTTCATGCTCAAAATTGGCAGTTAACCCAGGACAAGTGGGTATTAAACATAGTATCCCAGGGGTACAGATTTCATTTCCATACTTTGCCAATTCCAAACGGTTGGCCAGGTCTACCACAAAATCAATGGGCAGAGGCTCAAACAAGTTGCGTCCCTCATGGATATGGGGGCTATTCAACCAGTACCAAAACAGGAAAAAGGACAAAGTTTTTATTAAAGACTGTTCCTGGTACCCAGAAAAGACCATGCCTGGCGTCCAATACTGAACTTACTGATTTTGAACACATTCTTGGACATCCCAAAATTCAAAATGCTGACTTTACAACAGCTTCTGCCCATGCTGGGCAAGAACGCTTGGTTAGTGACTCAAGACTTGAGGCATACCTGCATATCCCAATAAGGGAATCGTGCAGAAGATGCCCCCGATTCATGGCAGGTTTTATGCATTACCAATTCTCTGCACTGCCCTTTGGCTTATCTACTGCGTCTAGGGGCTTTACAAAGTGCCTGGCACCAGTAATTGCATTTTACAGACAAAGAAGCATACAAATCTATCCTTACTTGGATGACTGTCTCATTCAAGCAGAAAACAAGGACATTCTTCAACATCTGGCGTTTGTAAAAAGGCTTCTAACATGCCTAGGGTACACAAATGAAAAGAAATCACAACTGGTACCCTCTCAAAATTACATTCCTGGGTGCAAGCTTGAGTACAGCTGCCCAGGAGGCTTACCTAACCTAACGCCAGACAAATAAAGGCAACTATTTACTTCAAACAGATGGCAACAAAAAAACAGTTATCTGCAAGACAAATTCTGCAGGCTTTGGGGTTCATGGCATCCTGCATTCTTCTAATTCCATATGCAAGACTGCATATGAGGAAACTACAGTGGTATCTAAAAAGTTTATGGAGTCAACATTGTCACAGTCCGGAAACAATGATTCCTCTCATTCCCTGCCTACAACACAAGTTTCTTTGGTGGGCAGAGACATCTCACCAGAACATGGGATGGACTTTGTCTACCCCCTGCCACCCAGACCCTAACTACAGACGCATCAGACTATGCTTGGGGGGGCCCACTTGGCGGGGACATACATTCAGGGCATATGGAGCCCAAATCAAATGCATCTGCATATCAACCCGAAAGAGGTGTTAGCTGTTCAGAATACCCTGACGGCCTTCAAGGACTTGCTTCATTCAGGAGAACTACTGATAGACTGACAACACCATGGTTATGTGGTACATAAACAAGTAGGGGGAGGTACACATTCCTACCCCCTTTGCAGACTAGCAATGGCATTGTGGGACACAGCCTTGACTTACCAAGTACATCTTCAAGCTCAATTCCTGCCAGGAAAACAAAATACTCTGGTAGACGACCTAAGCAGAAATCTTATGGACCCTCACGAGTGGAAACTGGATCCACAAGTCTTCAGCATGATAACAGAGAAATGGAGTCCAGGCATAGATCTATTTGCTTCTCCCCAAAATTACCAACTGAACAAATTTTGCACAAGGACTTCTCATAGACGAGCATGGAAAAGTGAATGCCCTGTCCTTCAGCTGGAAAAACCTATCAGCCTACGCCTTTTCTCCCCTGCCTCTTCTCCCCAAGGTCTTACTAAAGGTCAGGCAGGAAAAAACAAAAATGATCCTAATTGCCGATGCC